>NC_022030.1:55848571-55853185 GCF_000317375.1 Microtus ochrogaster | reverse complement strand
AAAAAAAAAAAAAAAGATGAACTGGTGATGAGGACGGACACTGTGAGGAAGATTGGTAGCTAGAGGAACTTTTGGTTATAGCTATTAAAAGAGTCTGCCATTCCCATCAGATGTGAGTTTATGCCTTACCTGCTTCACAGCCTCAAAGGTTAATGGCAAAACTGAACGGATGGGGCCGTGGGGACAGAGAAAGTCTAGGAAAGACAGCAAATTCCCATCCTGTGAGGAAAAAGGAGCAACCAAACTGCTAAGTGTCTGAATTGAGGGCTGCTCAGAATAAGTGATTCAGAAAACAATGGTATAAGATCAGGAAAGAGGAGGAGAAACTTACCGGGTTCATAGTCAGAGGTCCAAGCTTTATCTTGGGGCTGGGGGGAGGTAAAGGTCCCAAAGGAATTTCCTGGAACTGAGCCCAAATTCTCTCAGTAGTCATAGGAAAACCAAAATAATCCAAGGCACTAAAAGAAGGTTCTTGACCTGAAACCCAGGGACGGGCTGCAGGGAGCCATGAAGACCCTATAATTTTTCACATTCCCCCAGATGATCCTATATGAGTGGTAAATGCTTCATGGATTGCTAGGAGGGCCCTGTTACCCAGTCAAACACCACCATTTTGTAGGGTTCCTTAATGATATGGGCATTCTCCCTTCTCCCCAGTTAATAAAAGGGTACCTTGCTGATGACATTTCGAAGTGCAAAAAACTTAGGTGTGAGGTCCCCTGCTTCAGATATGGGTGCATCGTAGTCGTAGCTGGTAGTAATTGGAAGGAAGCGCCCCTTCTTGTCAGCACCTGGATTAAAGTAATTTAATTAATTTAACATCTTAGGTGATAAGTTCTAAGCCAAGAGCTTTGTGCAGAGAGCCTTGTGATCAGAGGGAAAGCAGTAGTAACACCCAGCTTCTAAACACCCTAATCTGTCCAGCCTGAGATTTCAGCCCCTTGTTCCCTCCCTACTTACACCACAGGGACGGTTCTCACCATTCCAGTATCCAAAGTTAGTACCTCCATGGAACATGTACCTAAAGTGGGGGTAGGTGGGAGAAAGGACCAAGTCGGACATATAAAATCTTAACTCAAAACCCCAACTCCCAGGAACATAGTTGTGTCCCCAGTTACATGTTCACACTGGCTCCCAACTGGAGGATCTTTTCCAGTCCTTGGGCTATATCCAGGCTGGACCGGGTGGAGTGGTTTTGGCCCCAGTAATCCAGCCAGCCTGTATAGTACTCAGAGTTCACCTAGAGGGAGAAGTGAAAGGGGCCACAGTGAGGTAGGAACAGAGCTGGTCCCATTCCAGGCAGGTCATTTTTCTGATTCCCCTTCCTGATGGCCCCTCACCAATGGCCCATGGGGTTCATAATTCCGAAGCAAGGAAAATATTTTGGTAATGTTGTCAGCTGCAAAAAGAAACAAGGGTAAAAAACAAATATCACAGAGGTGCCCAGACACCACTCCCAACCCTTGATGGGAGACCTGGGCCAAAATCTATAGTGGTATAGAGTCCCTGGAGGGAACCACATTTGAGTCCTTGAGGCCCATCTGTGGTGAAGAGCAAGATCTTGTCTCCTAGTAATGCCCGGAAGAGGCCAGCCAAGTGTCTCATATACTTGAAGTCACAGGCCCTGTAGCTACCATATTCATTCTCCACCTGCCAAAAAGCAAAGAGAGTGTCCCGGCTGTGAGGAAATGAAGGTTAAGGATACCTTGTACCCACTTCTCTTGCCCAGTCCACTTCCCATTCATACCTGAACGCTAATGATGTTGCCCCCGTTGTGGTAGAGAAATGGATATATCTTGGGTAGCAAGACGTTGAACCAGGAGTCCACAGCAGCAAGGAAAGCTAAAGGAAGGAGCAGTGAGCTCTGCTCATTAGGGATCACTGGATGCTCCCAGCCCCTCCCCAGCATCCTTGACAGTCTCCACAGTGTGCGGTGCTACACTCCAGGCTCACAACTGAACCCTTTTAGAATTCTATTGTCTTTATTTATTCTTTTATGTGTATGAATGTTGTGCCTGCATGTTGTGTCTTTGTACCATGTGTTGGTGACTGCAGAGGAGGCCAGAAGAGGGCATTGGCTCCTCTGGAACTATAGTTACAGATGGTCATGAGTTACCACATGGGGGCTGGAAGTCAAATCTGCTTCTCTAGAAGTCAGTGCTCTGATGGGCCTAGACTCAGGAGCAGTGACTCTCAGCGGAAACTCTAGGAGTACAGAAAACTATAGTGTTTCCGAAGACTCCACGTAAGAAAACAGGCTAAACATACAATATGGAGCTATTAAATAATCAGCTTACACCAAAGAGTGCTGTGAAATTTCACAGAAAAGTAGCATTTGGCTTGTATGGACTCTTATCTAATGAACAGTCTATGTGATTTCATGTCTTACATTCTCAACTCCTATTTACTACTTTTATGTTTCCCCCTCAACACCTTCATGCATCTTATTTCCTCTTTCTGACATTTCTCTCCTATTCCCCTTTCTCTAGCTGATGTTAATTTATGCCTCAATTCTTTATGCTCATATTTTTAAATTTGTATTTATTTATTTGTATGTGTATGTATATGCTATTATGATATGACAGCTGAGGGGTGGTTTAGACCAGCAGATAGCAGTAGTTAACCAGAAGTAGTTAAATTCAGTGTTGTTGAGAATAACACTGACATGATTATGAGTGTGTGTGTGTGCGTGTGTGTGTGTGTGTGTGTGCGTGTGTGTGTGTGTGTGTGTGCGTGTGTGTGTATAAATGTATGTGGTGTGGTGGCACACGAATGAAAGTCAACCTTCAGGAGTCAACTTTATCCTACCATTTGGGTCCCAAATATCAAACTCTGGTCATTAGACTTGGTGACAGGTATCTTTAATTATGCCTTAATTTTTTTTTTTAATAGACAGGGTCTTCCTATGTAGCCCTGACTATCTTGGAACTCACTATATAAATAAGACTGGCCTCGAACTCACAGAGATCTGCCTGCCTCTGCCTCCCAAGCTCTAGGATTAATGGTGTGCACCACACCACCTGTCTTAAAAGAAGTTTGTAATGACATTTATTGTGTGTGTGTGTGTGTGTGTGTGTGTGTGTGTGTGTGTGTGCACTCAAGCCATGGCATGCTTGTTGAAGTCAAAGGATAACTTGCAGAAGTTGGATCTCTCCTTTACCACATGCATCCAAGGGAATCAAACCAGGCTGGCAGCGTTGGAAGCGAGTACCTTTACTTGTTGACTCAGCCCATAAACATTTTTTTTTAATTTTTTGTTTGAAAAAAAGTCTTTCAAGGTAGCCGGGACTGGCTTAGAATTTTCTCTGTGGACCAGGGTGGCCTTGAACTCATAGATACATGCCTGCCTTTGTCACCCAAGTGCTGGGGTTAAAGACATGTGCCACCACGCCTATTTTTTAAAAATCTTAAACTAATTATTTTTTTTCATATGGCGCTGTATCTGTATGTACACCTGCAGGCCAGAAGAGGGCACTGGAACTCATTGTAAAGATGGCTGTGAGCCGCTATGTGGTTGCTGGGAACTGAACTCAGGACCTCTGGAAGGGCTGTCAATGCTCTTAGCTGCTGAGCCATCTCTCCAGCCCCTAATTATTTTTCTTTTTATGTTTCACATAAAGGAGGTCCATCCAAGGACATATAAAACCACATTTATTCATTCAACAAATATTTATGGGTGCTTACTATGCTTCAAGCACTGTTCTGGGTGTATAGAAGGGAAAGAAACGGGAAAAAAAGCCTCTGTCTTGTGAATTCCCTTTCTGCGAGTGGAGGTAGACAAACACCTGAAACTACAAGACGGGAAAGGGAACATACGATAGTTCAGTATGGGATGCTTAAAATTTAGGTGGCAGGAAGTATCATCGATGGTGATTTCTGCAGAGGTGCTGCAGGAACACCACATGCAAAGGTCTTAGAACCCGAGGCTGGCAAGTATTGAAGAACAGCAAAGAGGGCAGTGTGGTTGGGTAAGTGAGCAAGGCAGTGCAGCAGATACCAGGAAGACGAGCCTATGGCCTATGGACTGTTTCAAGGAGTATGTAGTTCCTATTCTGAATGAGAGGAGAACTTATTAGGGAGGGTTAGGTGGAAATATGGTATGATCTGAGATGTATGACTGACCCATTTTCACAGAAGCTCACTGGCTGCTAGACTAAGAACAGACTACACAGGAGGCAAACCAGGAAGGGCAATGAGGGTGCAGTTGAGATGCCAGCGAGGGGAGGTTTGGGCCAGCAGAAGTGATTGGAAATCATGAAATCGAATGCTGTTGAGAGTTACACTGACAAGATTTTCTGATGGCCTGAATGCAGGGCCACACGAAAGAGTGTGAATGCAGGAGAGGTGTGCAGGGTTGCACCACAGGGTTTAGAGTGCTCGGGTGGGGTGCAGCGCCACTGGCTGAGACGGCAAGACATGTCAGAAACTTAGTTTCAGTTACATCGCTGCACCTTTTGTTTGTCTAGGTAGAGAAGCAACATAGGGATTTAGTATGGATAGAGGAAGTCTTAGGAGGAAGCTGCATATTTGGGAGTCATTAGATACTTCATGGGTTAATTCTGTCACACAAATGGATGAGATGACCACACTTAGAACAAAATTAGAAGATATATA
>NC_022030.1:55832189-55848471 GCF_000317375.1 Microtus ochrogaster | reverse complement strand
TATATATATCTCCAAGTACTGCATCCCAGGACAATCCAGCACTTAGAGGAAAGGGAAATGGAGACAGATTGAGACTATAGAGGATGGTCTTGAACTCGTGATTCTCCTGTCTCTACCTTGTAGATGGGCTTGCAGGTGTGCATCGCATGTGTGCTAAGCATCTCACGTCATTGTAAGTTTACTGTGCACAGAGACTAGTCTCTCAGTTCCCAGTTTCTAACATTCTGCTAGACATGAAGGAAAGAATATATGCATGACCTCCAAGTGAGGGAGGCTTGTTCAGGCACTCAAATCTTTTGACTCAACTCACCTGGATCAGAGGTTCTCAGACGAATATTAGGTTTTCGAAGCAACCAAGATGGGAGACCTCCCTTGAGAAAAACATAAAGGCAACACATAAGCCCACAGGGGTTTTGTTTTGCTTTGAGACAGGGATTCACTCTGTAGCACAGGCTAGCCTCAAGAACAACAGTCTTCCTGTCTCCGCCTCCTAAATGCTGGGATTACAGGATAAGCTACCCCTTGAGCTGCAGATAGCTTTGGTTTTTTTTGGGGGGGGGGGCAATGGGAGAGGTAAGAAGGGAGAGAGCTGGGTATAGTGCTGGAAATGGCCCCTAGAGTATGAGCAGAAAGGAGTATTTGAAGCCCCACAGTTACTTCGCTTTTAGTTCTGCCCTTCTCCAGCTAACTCACCATCTCCCACTCTGCACAGATGTAAGGTCCTGGTCTCAGAATGACCAACAGGTTCGCTCTAGCTGCCTCATTCAAAAAGGCAACGAGGTCCCGGCTGCCGTTAAAGTTATAGACCCCAGGCTCCGGCTCATGGTAGTTCCAGGGCACGTAACTGAGAAAGGAAGATGTTAACAGGACCCAGAGGGAACTAGGGGACTCAGGATATGCAGAGAGAGAAGCAGCTAAGAGGAGGTTCTGGGAAGCCCTTCCCACCCTTGCCTAAGAAGTCCTGGAGCTCAAACCCTTTTCAAACCCAGTCTGTTTTCCTGGGGACCCATTTCTAAGAAAGAGTGACCGCCAAGCGCTCGAGAGCACTTCTTACAACTGTACAGCGTTGAGGCCGCTCAAACGCATCTTGAGAAGCCGGTCGGCCCAAAGTACCCGCGGTACGCGAAAGTAATGCAGGCTGCCAGAAACATAGCGGAACGGGACTCCGTCCAGGAGGAATCTGTCATGTTGCCGATCCACTACGAAGGAGCGAGCCTCTGTCTGCAAGGGAGAAGGCCTGGCTTAGCAGATGTCTGGAGCAAGGGTCAGTGTCTACCAAGTGCTTAAGAGATTGAACTGGCCCTGTTGGTGGTTGACCGTCTCTCTTCTTCCGGTTCTGTTTCCCTCCCCTCGACACCCAGACAGGCAGTTGGACCTCTCAGTTTACCTGGGACAGTAGCAGCAGTAGCAGCATCACAAGCCGCAGCAGCAGGGAAGGCAGGGAAGGCAGGGAAGGCGGCATCTTCGCAGCCACGGCACTTAAAGGTTTCTTCTGCTCTAGGAGGGCTGCCTCCTAGAATCCGTCACGTGGCAGATTCTTGGGAGGGAACCTCAGCAAGCAAAGGGGCGGAGACCACCTCAAGTTTTCAGGCAGTTAACCCGGACTTTGCCTTTTGCCTGCAGCCACCCACTCTCCGCTAGTTTATAAAATCTCTACATCTTGCTACTCAAAGTGCTGTTTGCTAGTTGGCTTCATCAACATCACTTGGGAGCTCGTTAGGAATGCAGAATCCCGGTCCTACCCCAGACCTTCTACACTGAGCTTTGTAGGGTGTCTTGTATCTTCATGGCTAGCAAAGAATCTGGCACATATCAGGTTACATTTATATGAGTGGCTATATGAGTGAGAACTAAGGGCTAAAACAGGTTGAGAAACAGTGAAAAACGTAGAAAACCTTCATGGTGATCACGACTATGAAAGGGGGTAACTGGGTTACAAGGAGTCTGTTTGGTCACTTTTTTTTTTTTTTTGTTGGAGATGCATCCCTTTCCAATATATCTGCCTGTCTAGGCAAGAGACGTAAAGCAAACTGCATAGTGCAAAGACTTGGAAATCCAAATGTCCATTTCTCCTGCCTTCACAATTGTAGATGTAAGAATCCGGGTAGAAAACAAGACGATTTCTGTTTATTGACACATATTGAAGGCTATGTGTCATATATATATGAAAGACATTTCATTTAATCTTGAAAAAAGTCAGGAAATAATTACCATTCTCATCTTACACACGAGGAAAATGAATTAAGTGGCTGTCCAAAGTCACAATTAGTTCAACAGAGCTGAGATTGGAACTAGTCAGTTTGGCCTCATAATTCACAACCCTTACTTAGCCCTAGGTACTTCTGTCTTACAGCGGGGAAGAGTGAGAATCTGAGAGGCGAAATCTCTTCCTGGAGGTCACACTAATGTGTGACCATTAGGACCAGACTTAGAAACTGGCCCTCTGGTTCAAAGGAGCACTCCGACACTAGCTAAGGCAATGGAACACAGGCCAGAGGTCTGAAAGTGCTACGGGATCAGACCTCCAGGCATCTAAGGGTCAGCACCCATCCCTCCCTGGACCCTCCTCCAAGCTAGACTGTAGTAGGCTACTTTCTGACTCCAGCGCGCGGGAGGTATGAGGCCTCCTACCTCCGACATTGGGAGAAGGAGGTCCTAGGGGCCTCAGGTTGAGCCCGGCTTTTCTCCCCTTTGGTACAAGTCCCTGCGTCCTGACCCCTACTGAAGGCCAAGTGGGAACCCTCGGGGAGATACAGGAACCATTCCACGTCCCCAGGTCTAGCCGGGTCTCCGGCTCTCACTTCCGGGTCCCCACAGCCTCTTGCTACGGCTACCTCTCGTTGCTAGGATACGGCGGGCCGTTACTTCGACGCGGACTGATGATGTCACCTTGGCTTCCGGTCCCTGGCTCTTTGCTCAGGCCCGAGCCAGGGCAGTGAAGAGTCTGTACTGGCAGATCCTGTGCTCGGTCCCGGGCTTCGGAGGGTGGGCTCAGCCAGAGGTGGGCTCGAGTCCTGCACCTCCTAAGCAGCCACCCCATGCCCGACGGGCGTGAGAGCCGGACCTGGCCGAAGGTGTGCCGGGGTTGGAGGAAGCGGCCTGGTAAGACGCAACGTAGCTTGACACTCTGAAGCGCCAGAACTCAGCCTTCTTAGTGCTGGAGTCGCCAGGGCCTATTTTCTTTAGACGCGAATCTGGGTTCCTGGAGCTGGACCTGAGCTCTCCGTATTGGTACCTCAGTGGCTCTCAGAATTGTTCTTGACCCTCGACCTGCTGTTTTCATTCCAGCATGCTTCACTGGACCCTCAGCCCATCGCCTGGAAGAGCCCACTCTCCCTGGAAGACAGACCATCCTTGAAGAGAATGACTGAGTCATGGGCCACGCACTGTGTGTCTGCTCCCGGGGAACTGTCAGCATTGACAATAAGCGTTACCTCTTCATCCAGAAATTGGGGGAGGGGTGAGTGTTTGGAAGTCACTTAGCTAGTCCCAGGTCATTTAGGGACAAGGGCCAGCACGTGATAGAGACATAAGAGTGTTAGCCTTAGATTCTACCTCACCCGACTTAGCTGAATGGGTCAGGAAAGTGGAATCTGGACCCTGGCCTCCTGGATCCACCTTGTGTGACCTTAAGTAAACTGTGGTTTCTTCATCTGCTTAATGGAGATGATTATAATGACTCACTGAGGAACTTGGGAGAACTGAGATAGTATATTTTTTTAAATATGTCACCCAGTGCCTGGCTCATAAGCTCTCGATAAACGTTGGTTGGTACTTGATAGTAATTGAATATCTTGTGCTCTGACCATAGAACCGCAGTGATTTCTGTGTCCCTGCTCTTGAGGAGCTCAAATCCTGAGTCTTGAAACTGTATGCGAGCCACGTCTTGGGAGGGTTTCTACTCCATCCATGTGCGAGGCACCCCTCCCTAAGGGAATTCCTCTGGGTCCAAGCTGTGTGGGAGATGGTCCTTCACTGACCCCTTTGGCCCACAGTGGGTTCAGCTATGTGGACCTAGTGGAGGGGTTACATGATGGACACTTCTACGCCCTGAAGCGAATCCTGTGTCATGAGCAGCAGGACCAGGAAGAGGCCCAGCGAGAGGCGGACATGCATCGTCTCTTCCAGCATCCCAATATCCTTCGCCTCGTGGCTTACTGTCTGAAAGAACGAGGTGCCAAGCAGGAAGCCTGGCTGCTACTACCTTTCTTCAAGGTCAGAAAGGCTGGTGATTCCAGAAGGGATTGTATCAGATTGCATGGCTCTCCCAAGGGCTCTGTGGGTAGTGAGACATAAATACGCTAGGAACACATGTCCTGGTTTGGGCCATTTTAAATTTGGGGCTATTCGACATCCCACAAAGCCCCAGATGATCAGTAACAGGTGTATGTGGCAAAAGGTTAACAGACTTTAATACAGAACAGAAGTGAGTCCCAGGTAGTAGAGCCTTCAAAGACATCTGAACCCAGGAAAATTTGTGTTGTAGAGAGGTACACTGTGGAATGAGATAGAAAGGCTGAAGGACCAAGGCAACTTCCTGACTGAGGACCAAATCCTTGTGTTGTTGTTGGGTATCTGCAGAGGCCTTGAGGCCATTCATGCCAGAGGCTATGCACACAGGTCAGTGGGACCCTATGCACTTATGGCACCAAGGGGAGAAGAGCTGTGCCAAGAGAATTGGGGTATCCCTGCACTCTCCCCATGGTGCTCCCTGGGATGCCAGCTTCCCCATACCGGATATCCTTGGGTCATTTTCCCTTCCCTCCAGGGACCTGAAGCCTACCAATATTTTGCTTGGTGATGAGGGGCAGCCAATTTTAATGGACTTGGGTTCTATGAATCAAGCGTGCATCCAGGTGGAGGGCTCACGCCAGGCCTTAACTCTACAGGTAAGAGAATCTCCAGGCTCTTTGGCCATTGCCTTCCCATCCCCAACTCCTGATGCATACACCAACTGGATCACGTGATATGGCTTGTGCTCCACTTTTGAGTGCTGTTGCACTGTTCCAGGACTGGGCAGCCCAGCGGTGCACCATCTCCTACCGGGCACCTGAGCTTTTCTCTGTGCAGAGCCACTGTGTCATCGATGAGCGGACTGATGTCTGGGTGAGGAGCATGTGGCTGGGAACCTGGGAGGAGAAGGGTGTGGCTCTGTACTACTGTGGAGGAAAAGGAAGGAGATATTTGGTTTCTGTTGTATGAATCTCCAGAACCACAGTATGTCTCCATATCTCTACTTCCTTCCTGGGAACCGTCACTGGTACTGTCCTCAGGAAGTGGTGTCATCTCTGTGGCTGAACCGGGTGAACTGTGGCTGTAGGCAATAGCTAAGCAGGGGCTCGAGAAGCCTCCTGCTAACACAGTTCCTCTGGGTGAGGTTGGCATACTTTTAGCTTACGTGGTCTTCTTTTACCATGCAATAAATAGGATACCATTTTTCCCCTTTCCAGTAACTAACCAAATTATGCTCAGTCCCTAGGCTGTGTGCTTTACGCCATGATGTTTGGGGAAGGCCCTTATGATATGGTGTTCCAGAAGGGTGACAGTGTGGCCCTTGCTGTGCAGAATGAACTCAACATCCCACAAAGCCCCAGGTGAGCAGCAAGAGAGACACCAAGCACTGTAGACTCTTGCCTGGAGCCAGCCAAGTTGGAATCTTAGCAATTGTAGGGTCCTCCATTCCTCTGCCTCCACCCCACAGGCATTCTTCAGCTTTGCGGCAGCTTTTGGCCTCTATGATGACTGTGGACCCCCAGCAGCGCCCTCGCACTCCTGTCCTCCTCAGTCAGCTGGAGGCATTGCAGCCACCGGCTCCTGGCCAGCACACCACCCAAATCTGATGAAACAGGCATGTTGGGAAGACAGCCTTGAAGGCTTCATCTCACTGGAACTCCTTCCATTCTACCCAGGATGGCTTTCATAGCTACGGGCGAGGATGGTGGGCCCTTGTGTGTTCTGCTCTCTGATCCCAATACCTGGGCAAGGAGCCTAGGGTGAGTTGGAGGAAACTGAAACAAATAGGGCTCAAAGCTGGACTGCTGGGCACACATCATGTTCTGCCTCCAAATCTGGGGGCAGGAGAATACATAAACAGAATAAAGTGAAAAGACCATGGGTCTCTTAGGTCAATGTGTCTGGAGGGAAGGAGCAATGAACTGTCTGGCTGCCATTTCCAAGGGAATAGCCTGGAAGGGGACTGGTGTGATGGTCGAGGCAGATGTGCTTCTTGAGATTTGGCTGCTCTGGCAGCAGAGGGGTCTTTAAGCTCGCCATAGTCAAAACCAGAAGAGTCTCCAGCCTGAGCTAGTTTCTGCCTGTGCCAAGAAGCGGGACCACGGCCCCTTGAAAGCACACTCAACTAGTTCTGTCATTCATTCCAGAGGTGGGTAGCTTAGACCAGCCCAGCCCGGCAGGTTTGCCAAGTCCATGACCTCTGGGTGGAAGCACACCAGCTCTCCTTTCCTCAGCTGAGGACTAGGGAGTGGCACTGGGTCCATTTTTTTTCCAGTCTCCCTGACTATTCTAGCTCATACATAGTTAATAATTGATGAGGCTGGTGGCCTGTGGTATCCAGCAGGTACTTCCTGCCCCGTTTGCTGAGTAAACAGGCACCCAGCCTTAGCTGGGCTTTAAACCAGTTCCTCAGGGAAGGGCACTGCGTCCCTGAATCACCAGGGAGGGAAGGGCAAGGGCAGGGTTGGCTCTTCTGGAGATTTTGAAGCTTCCTCCCCCAAGCCATGGCCACCCCTATATGCTGACGTCAACCTGAGTCCTAGGGTGCCTATTAGTGAAGTATAATTTTTCCCTAGGGACCAGGCAGGCTTCCACCCTGAGCAGAGGCTGAGGCCAAAAGAACACAAACAGAAGGGAGACGTCCTGACTTTTAATAGCATAGCTCCCGCCCCAGAAAGCAAGACAGACAGCAAGCTATGCAAAGCTGCTGGAGGTGAATGGCACAAACAACCAGGAGATTGCCCTTGTTCCCGCCCATCCCCCAAGTCTGTGAGGTGGCTTTATGCCCAGGAACTTTGGGCCCGCCCAGCCCCCATTCCCAAACCCTCAGTGTACAACAAAGCTTGGGCCAAGCCTTGCTTCTAAAGCTGTTAAGTGAAGCGGCAGCAAGAGCAAAAGCAGTCCAACCTTCCAACACAAACTACCAGACGTCATTTCCTATTTGCAAAAGCGAAGGCTTGGATCTTGCAATAGTTTGTAGCTAGACAGGTCCAGGATTTGGTCCTCCTTTCCTTCCTATACTGGGTGTCCGTAGGACCTAACATCAATGTCCTTAGGTTCATACTTTCTGGGTCTCAATATGGGGCTCACCTTGAGCCATGTAAGGGTAAAAGGTCAAGGGTGGGTGGCAAATAGCGGGAAGTAGCAGCCACAGCAGAAGCTCAAGCAGTCACATAGGGGACAAGAAACCGTGCCAAGGAGACTTTATTTCGAAAGGATTTTGCAATAAACACAATGAAAAGAGGCTCCAAGTGGCTGTCTACTCTTCTCCCTCATCCTCATCCTCATAGGAGTCGATGCCTACTTCCTCATAATCCTTTTCCAGGGCAGCCATATCCTCTCGAGCCTCAGAGAACTCACCCTCCTCCATGCCCTCACCCACGTACCAGTGTACAAAAGCCCTCTTGGCATACATCAAGTCAAACTTGTGGTCCAGGCGGGCCCAGGCCTCAGCAATGGCAGTTGTGTTGCTCAACATGCACACTGCACGCTGCACCTTGGCCAGGTCACCCCCAGGCACCACAGTGGGTGGCTGGTAGTTGATACCAACCTTGAAACCTGTGGGGCACCAGTCCACAAACTGGATGCTGCGCTTGGTCTTGATGGCAGCGATAGCAGCGTTCACATCCTTGGGCACCACGTCTCCACGGTACAGCAGGCAGCAGGCCATGTACTTGCCATGTCGAGGGTCACACTTCACCATCTGGTTGGCGGGCTCGAAGCAAGCATTGGTGATCTCTGCCACTGACAGCTGCTCATGGTAGGCCTTCTCTGCAGAGATGACGGGTGCATAGGTGGCCAGGGGGAAGTGGATTCGAGGGTAGGGTACCAAGTTGGTCTGGAACTCTGTCAGGTCCACATTTAGGGCCCCATCAAAGCGCAAGGAAGCTGTGATGGAGGAGACAATTTGGCTGATGAGACGGTTGAGGTTGGTATAGGTTGGACGCTCGATATCCAGGTTACGGCGGCAGATATCATAGATAGCCTCGTTGTCCACCATGAAGGCACAGTCTGAGTGCTCCAAGGTGGTATGGGTGGTCAGGATGGAGTTATAGGGCTCTACCACAGCTGTGGACACTTGTGGAGCTGGGTAGATGGAGAACTCCAGCTTGGATTTCTTGCCATAGTCAACAGAAAGTCGCTCCATCAGCAGGGAGGTGAAGCCAGAGCCGGTGCCCCCTCCAAAACTGTGAAATACTAGGAAGCCCTGAAGTCCTGTGCACTGGTCAGACTGAAAGGCAAGGAAGAAAAAGCAATATAGGTAAGGGAGAGGCCCAAGAAATTTTCTTCTAGTTTTATGAAGCCTAAAGTATTTCAGAAGTTAGGGCAAAGACTGAATGACCCCCTAAACAGCATCAAATTCTAAAACACATAAAGCTGGAGATGTTCCTGGAAACGGATCTGAAAACTTCCTGAACACGGAGTCCAAAGTTCCCTCCCTGCCAAGCTATAGTCTCACCAGTTTGCGGATCCGGTCCAGCACTGGGTCGATAATTTCCTTGCCAATGGTGTAGTGACCACGGGCATAGTTGTTGGCCGCATCTTCTTTCCCAGTGATAAGCTGCTCTGGATGGAAGAGCTGGCGGTATGGGCCATTTCGGATCTCATCTGAAAGACCATACACCACATTACTGAGCCCAAAACCACAAGGCTGTGCTAAGCAGAGACCCTCAGAGTGGCAGCTAAAGCCAGACACATGCAAAAACCAGCCTGGGGTCAGCATCCATCTTCATCAGCAAATAAAGTCAAGGGGCTCCAAGATCACAGAAACCCAGTCTAGACACTCTTCCCCAGAAGTGCAGCCCCCGGCTCACCAATCACAGTCGGCTCCAGATCCACAAAGACTGCCCGAGGCACATGCTTTCCGGCTCCAGTTTCACAGAAGAAGGTGGTGAAGGAATCGTCCCCTCCACCAATGGTCTTATCGCTCGGCATCTGCCCATCAGGCTGAATCCCATGCTCCAGACAGTAGAGCTCCCAGCAGGCATTGCCCATCTGGACACCTGCCTGCCCCACATGGACGGAAATGCACTCACGCTGAGGGATACAGAGAAGGTCACAGCGTAAGTGCCACATCCACAACTCCTCACTTCCCAAGGGTCTCTCCCACTCCGACACCTATTAGCTAAGGTTACTCAGTACAAGTGCGGTAAGTAAGGTTGGAGCTGACAGAGGCCAGAAGCAGCTGGCAGCCTCTCCAGTCTCAGCACAGGACTCCCCAGATTGGAGGCGTCCAGTAGGGGAGACCGACCCCCTAGCCTAGTTCTCAATAGAGAATTTATCAAGTGAGAGCTGTATAATCCTGTCCCATCCACAGGACAGCCAGAGAGGACAGAGAGGGCATGCACACATGACAGGCAGGGCTGCAGCGTGTGTGTGTGTGTGTGTGTGTGTGTGTGTGTGTGTGAGAGAGAGAGAGAGAGAGACAGACAGACAGACACACACACAGGCTTTCCAGCTGCTTCCAGTTCATGCAGCTTCTAAAATATGTTTTACAGTTTACAGATAGTACCCTCCTATTTGGTTAACCTTTGTCTTGAAAATGAACTAAAATTTCTCACAATCCTCTGTCCTTCTTTCCTGTAGGCAAAGAAGTGTCTCAACCTTCCATCTGGTATCAACTGACCATTTCGGCCATCAGGATGCGGTAACCCCCACCACCTTTAAATCCCATCTGGCCTTGGGGAATCAATTCCATCTGGCTCCTCTCCCCACCTCCACCCCCACACTCTGCATGGCTTCACCACCTCCATCCGCCGCCTCAGCCCGCACGGAAATAGCAGCAATAATGCGGGTAAGCGATGACGGCAGGTACAGGCAATACAGGTATACTGGTGCAGACAGCCCTGAGGTTTCGGTCAAGCAGTCCACAATTTAACCCCTGCAGCACCCTTCGCACAACCAAATGGCTGGGGTGGGGGTAGGGGTGGGGGTGTTTGCAATTTCTAAGTACCCAGAAAAGGAAGCGGAACCTGCTAGGAGGCCCCTGAGGAAACCCGCCTAGCCTCACGCACCAGGCAAGGGGAGAGCCATCTGTACCTGGGCCCTACGTCTTGCTTTCCTACTGGAGTCTTTCCAGTTACTTCCCAGCCGAAAGCCCGGATTGGGTTTCTGCCCCCGCTCCTGGGCTATAAATACAACCCCCTACATACACCTCTTTCCCCTCCCCCGCCAACCTGGCCTCGGCCGGGGCTGTCGATCAGCGCCAGCTGTCTCTGCCCGTCCTTCGAGCACCCGCGCTCCCGTAGGAGGGGCCCGCTGGCCTCCCGAGGCCAAACCCCATTCCCGCCACCTCTCCTGGCTCAAAAGGGGGTGCTGAGTCACGTATGGGAGTGTAAGGGGGAAGGAGGCACACAGAGGAAGACGGGGTGCGGTACTAAGTAACCCCTTCTACCAACTGGTGCCAAGCACGTGTTTGGTCAGTTCCAGGGACTCAGGGGATAGAGATGGGTGGTGGGGGCAGCCAAGCAGGTCTTCCGCCGCCCGAGGGGAGGACTGGGCGCAGGACCGCGTGACTCCTCTCAGGAGGGTTGGGGTACAAGACGCTTAGTACGGCAGGAGGGCACTACAGCAGGGGTCCTCTCTGCTAGTGAAGCATCCTTCCCCCGGTCCCCAGACTCTGAAGAAGGTGGATAACACACTAGGCCAAAGTCAGCAGGAGGAGTGGGGGGGGGGGGGAGTGCAAAACTCTTGCATCTCCCGGAGACTCGGAATGCTAAGTGAAGGGCCCCCAGCATCTCTATTGGGAGTTCCCCCAAAGGAGCGGGGCATTTACAGGACCAGAGAGATCCCGGTGGGGCCTCACTCACCATGATGAGTCTGGGTTGTGCGTCTCACGTAGAGTCAGGGTCACGGGTCTCGGTGAGATCTGCGGAGCTGCAGTGCCGCACCACTCTTATAAGCAGGAGGCGGGACCCGCGCGCTCAGTCCGCCCACCATGGGGCGGGGCGGTCTAAAGACCACACCCCGTCAGGGTAGGTGGCCACGATCTTTGAAGCCAAGTCTGATCCCCTCCCCCTGTTGAGCCGGATTCCCTCACCTGTCGGGTTTGGGTTAGAAGCAGCGGCCCATTTTCGTTCCGAGTTTTGAGCCGACGCCCTGGATTCCGAAGGTCCGAAGCAGGGACGCAGGGTGCTGTGACAGGGCGTGTCTCAACTGCACCTGCATCGAGCGGACGCCCATAGTGCAGGTGTTCCGATTTAGGGAGGATGAGGTTCAAACAATCTTTCAGAAGCGGCTGTCCCTGGCCTTCTCCGCTGTCCTCCCAGTGTCGCCTCCCTGGAGCTTCGGGCGGGCTGGGTTGCTGGGGCTGGTCGCCCGAGACCCCCTTAGAGCAGACCGCCGCCTGCTGGTCCCCGGCCGAGATGGCAGGCTTTCGCCCACACCTGTGGGAGGCCGAGGACCGAGAACTACAGAGCCTGAGCCCCAGGGTGCCTGCTGATCCCGTAAATTGTGCGGTAGCGCCGAGTCTCGCTGCCAATCTATGAGGGCCGACGTGAGAATCTGCCACCTCTCACCGGCCACCCGCCGGTCAGTGGCTCCGTCATCAGCGCCGTCACTATTAGTGAGTGAACTCTCGCCACGACCGCCTGCCTGCTGCGGTGGAGCACAGAACCCTGAGCTCCCAGAACAGACCCCGGCGGCCCTTTGCAACCTTGGGCAAATGACTTAGCTTCACTGAGTTCTTGGCGTTAAACAGCCGAAGAGATTCCTTCTTTTTACGTCTCATTTTCATTTTGTACGAGGACAGGCCTTTCTTAAAGTTTTTTTCTGCTTTCTTGGACTTAACATTATTCTCACCGAGAAAATCCATCAGGCAGTGCCCAGGTACTGGTTTGTAATGACCTTAAGAAACCTGACTCCCAGGCTAGTCGTCACTTTGGAAAGATTCACTGACCTTTCTTCCTCTTCTTAGGGACAGGGCTGTTCAACAACTTAACGCAATGCCACAAAATACACAGCGATGGTAACTTTCTTTTAACAGAGTAGCAAACGGCATTTGGCTTAGAGAAGACATAGAAAATAATACAATAAATTTGACAAACTTTTCACAGTTCTTTCCATCTGGTTAGGAGGATTAAGGTTCATCAGGAGAGGCTGATGGTGTAGTTTAGTTGGTAGCATGCTTGCCCATCATTTGTGAAGTCCTGGGTTCAATCCCTAGCACCGGGCTGGGGGTGGGGTGGAGGGGTAGGGAGCGCTCATTCATAAAATGAAAACGAACAAGGGCATTAGGCTGCTTCTAAACATGAGTCGTGGCCTGGTCAGAGGAAAGAGCCTTGATGATCTCAGGACACAGTGACCACTTTGCAGCCCTTCTCTTGTTTCCTGTGTGCCCACACAGCAGAAGGGCTATAAAAGATCCGAGTTATCAGGCAAAACTCTAAACTTGTTTGACCTTTGGATGCAGCTCTTCATTTGTAAAAAAAACTGAGTTAACCATTTCAGTTGTGAGTGCCAGACAGGTGCAGGCCTGTGTACACACCCAGCAGAACAGTGTCTAAGGAAGCGCCTCAATTCTCACAGCTTCTGTTCACACTTGTCTTAGTTGTTTGTGAACCTGTCTTACATCCCTGAAGGCAAGGGCTATGTTGCATCATTCAGGTTTTTTGTTTGTTTGTTTGTTTGTTTTTGGAGTCCCTGGTTCTTAGCATGGGTACCTCGAACATTTGCTAAGCATGCATTCATTCAATGAACTGTTAACACTTCAGAGATGGGTGGGGCCCTAGGGTCCTAGGGTAGGGCCCTGTGCAAGGCCCTAGGTTTGGTGCCCAGTACTGCGAAAAGCAAGCAAGCAAACAAAAGGAGAAAGGTTTTATTTAGACTTCATGGTGTTAGCATATGAAAAGATGAGGATTTCTAGGTTGTAGTGCCCTTCATGTTAGAAGAGTCCCTAGACTCTTAGTTAGAAGACTTACAGATTTTTCACATAATTGTGGTCATGGCTAAGGTTGGTAGCAGTTATGGCGTAATGATGGGCACTGGGTCGGAAGGAGAAAGACACAGGTGGAGTCTGGGGAAGTATCTGCTTGCTTTCTACACTCAGGGTTCATGCACAGCATCCTCTTCCTTCAACATAAAGACTATTAACATTTCCCTACAATGTTGCTGTTCATGTGTGGGGAGCCGATGCAGTCCCGAGTGAGCGTGTAAGGAGTGAACGACACCCTGAGTGCATGTGCATTTCTGTCGTGGGTACAATCATGTCAAGAACCAACACCCTAGACCCATAGGAAAGCACCGAAACCTTCTTCAGTCAGACTCAGAATGGCAAAACTTTCCTCTGGTGCAAGCATAAATGCTCATGAACCATTGGTCAGTGTATGCACAAACTAGCAACTGCAGCTTCAGCGGATGCTTATAAGTTGAGAGTGCTCCCTCACAGAGACTAACTCCTCTACCCATGCTACATAGTAAATGTGCTAAGGTTCTAGTTTTTCAATAGTGGGTCTCCATCAGAGTGCTCACATATTTATTCATTCACTTGACTCAGTCAGGTTTCCATCTGAAGCTTCAGGGATGCAGTAACCATGGAAACCCACTGGAGACTCAGTAGCTGAGACTTTTCCCGGAGGCTTGCCCCATAAGCACCTCTGCCTAGCACTTACTCACTTTTCACTATGATCCTAAGATTTTGGTAACTGGCACAAACCATATTGCATATGCAGCCTGTGTACTATCCATATCCACCCACTGTTGACTGTGAACACTGAGAACCAGAGTCCCAAGTTCTAGATGAGGGTCAGCCTTACAATGAGATCTGTCTCCTCTGCTGATGCTTTTCTACAGTCATATGAAATCCCAGGTGTCAAATCTACCTTAGTGCTGGGAGTTCTTTCCAGACCTGTGTTCACATTTAACAACTGTGGTAGGCAAAATAACACCCTCCCTCATAACCACTTTCCAATCCCTGGAGCCTCTGACTATGTTATTCTATGACCTACTTACATTGTTATTGTTATTATTATTATGAGGAAGAGATAGGATCTCCTTGTGTAGCCCAGACTGACCTTGAACTCATGATCCTCCAGCCTCAGCCTCCTGAGTACCAGTATTCCTGGTGTGCACCATCACAACCAGCTAGGATTTTCACTATATTATTTCTATTGAGGACTGTTGAATGTTTGCTGTATAAGTATTGTAACATTTCTAGGGGTTTGCCACCATACCTGGCCTTCCTTCCTGCTCTTTCATTAGAATTGGGGGGGGGAGCTGCAAATATTGGAATGCATGTCTAATCTAATCAAGGCTTAAACAATGCAGATATCCATTACCCTCTTAGAAGTCAGAGTAGGGCCGATCCAGGGTTAAGTCAACGGTGTCACCAAGAACTTCAGTATCACCAGCTTTCTCCTCTGGCACCCTCAGTAGGTTGATGACATCTTCCCACATGATCACAAAATGGCTGCCGCAGCTCCAAGTATCATGGCCTCATATGACACTGTATGAAGGCAGGGAAGGAGAAAGGTTTCTTATAGCTCCTTTCATCCAAGAGAAAAACCCTCTTTTAAAGCAAACCCTCTACAAGAAAAATGGAAAGGGAAGGGGTGGGGAGGACACATTAGTAGACATCCTCAGGTCTCACGAGCCCATTCCACAGCCGACTTCTGGAGGAAGGCGAGATCTAGAGTGATCTAGATTCCCCCCTTGGTTTGAGCAATTGACAAGGCGAGTACTGAAAAGGAAATCTGTCTGAGGAACCAGGACAGGACACGCAAAGGCACGCAAGGCTGTTTAGGAGGGCTACTGTGCCCTGCCTTAGTGGGTGACTAGTCTCACTGTCCTCTCTCTGCACAGTTAGTCCTAGCCATGCTCCGCTCTTCCCTGAATGCCTGAAGTCTCCTCCCAGCCAGCGTTGTGGTCCACTTTGAGAGCCTATAACACATTCCTCTCACTGTTGTGATCTCTCCAAAACAAGCCTGCCCCCAAACACAAACCTGCTGGCCACTGGGCCTCAGAGAGAGCCTTTGAGGCCTTTCTCACTCTAGGGGCTGGTCTTGCTCTTGTTTTTCTCTGCCGCCTTCCTTGGACACACCAGGCTTGTTATTTCCTAGCCAGTCTTGCTAGAAGGCTCTTTCCAGGTTCTGCTGTAGCCAGGTCTCTCAGTTGTATATATTTTTTAAAGCTAGAATCTCACTACGTAGCTTTGGCTGACCTTGAATTCACTATGTAGACCAGGCTGGCCTTGAACTCACAGATTTCCACCTGCCTTAGCCTTCCAAGTGCTGGTATTAAAACACACTTGCTATAATAGTGTCTTCCTATTCAATTCCTTTTCAACCTCAAGCACTAGTCTCCCATCTTTTTCTTTACCTTGTGTGCTGCTTTATACTTATTATTGATATTATTATTACTATAACTACTACTATTATTGTGAGTGGTGTGAGTGTGGGCACACATGTGCCATGATGAATATGTTGGTCACAAGACAACTTCCAGGATTTGGTTTTCTCCTCCCACTGTGGGATCCAGGGATCTAAACTCAGGTCATTAGGTTTGTTCTGCAAGTGCTTTTATCTGCTGAGCCATCTTGACGGCCCTTTGAGTTTTGTGTTTATTGGCTGTCTTTCCCAAGAAAAAACCTACAAGCTCCTTGAAAAGACTTCTTGTCGGGGCTGGAGAGATGGCTCAGAGGGTAAGAGCACTGGTTGCTCTTCCAGAGGTCCCGAGTTCAATTCCCAGCAACCACATGGTGGCTCACAACCATCTGTAATGAGATCTGGTGCCTTCCTTGCCAGCAGTACATTGTATGCTTAATAAATAAATCTTTAAAAAAAAAAAGACTTCTTGTCTTCTCTACTGGACCCCTTACACCCAGGCCAGTGTTGTAGCATATAACATGATTGCCCAATGGTATTTGTTAAAGGAATTGCCAATATTGACTGTCTCTTATTTTATAACTTAGATAACATTATATGTTTTAAAAAATTCTATTTTGGCCGGGCGGTGGGGGCACACGCCTTTAATCCCAGCACTCGTGAGGCAGAGGCAGGTGGATCTCTGTGAGTTCGAGGCCAGCCTGGTCTACAAGAGCTAGTTCCAGGACAGG
>NC_022030.1:55818881-55831644 GCF_000317375.1 Microtus ochrogaster | reverse complement strand
CCCAGCCACACAGCCACACAGCCACACACGAAATAAGGAGAAAAGAAAAGATGTACAGAAATAGAGAAAGGTAAAATCCCAAAGGCAAAAGATAGAATAATTTAAGAAAAAAGCTGGCTAGAAACAAGCTTAGCTAAGGCTGGACATTCACAAGAAGGAATAAGCCTTCATGTGTGATTTTGGGAGCTGGGTGGCAGGAACCACTAAAAAGCAAAAGAGTAAAAACAGTAACTACTACAGCACACATCTGTAATCCCAGGATTGGGGAGGAAATTTGAGTTCCAGGACAGCCTTGTTGATACAGCAAGAAAGACCCTCTCTCAAAAACAACAAAAAGAAAGAAAAGAAAAAAGATCTTGTCTCAACACAAAACAAAGCCCAAATCCCTTAGCATCTTTTTTGTTTGTTTTTATTGAGCTATACATTTTCCCACTCCCCCTCCTTCCTTCCCTCTCCCCTTCTACTCTCTCCCTGCCCCCCTCCCAATTTACTCAAGAGATCTTGTCTTTTCCCTCAGAATCTTTAAACTGTTTTGCAAGACATCCAACTGGCATTCGGATAGTAGAGTTGGTAATGACTAGACCCATTCTGAGACATCTAGGTCCAAAGTCGGGAAGAAGTTTAATGGCTATACAAGTGAGTTTTGGACCTAAAAGGACCTCTTAGTCCATGTGTGTCCATCTGGTTAATAATCCCTAAAGTCTCTGGTTTCTTTGTAGACCAGCATGAGGTTCTCCCATCAACCCTGGGTATTTTCATAGCCAATGTTTCCTCTCTTTCCCAATTAGACCAGAAGGAAGAGAAAATTCTGGCTTTGGAGATTTTGGTCCCTACCCACAATGGTAGGTAGACATCTAGAGATTCTGGGCTGTTCCTTACCTGGGTGGTAAGAGGGTCTTACCACAAGTTTCCTAGCATTGGCCACAGCTGCTAGAATTTCATGTTAGCCACTACTTCCTGGGCAGGATTGCTAAGGATAACGACTTTTAGTTTCAGTGACACCCTATTCCTGGCTGTGGTTCTACCCGGAGGATGAGCTGAAAAAATGCACTGTGATGCCCACACAGGGCCGGAGTTCATGAAAATTGGGCCCATTGGTAAGGGAGGCTCTCGGTTTCTCTACAGCCACTATTGAGTTGGTGAGGAAATGGATTTAACAGAGGTTCTTGTCTAGTTGAAGGAGAACACTGAAGCCAAAGTGGGGGCAAGAGAGTTGAGAGTAGCGTACGGAAGTGATTTTGCCATGGGATCGAGACTGGGGAGGAAGGAGATAAGGACATGGGGAGTGTTTTTAAGAAGGCATATAGCCACACACATATAATTTAAAGTAGAAATAGGAGCAGTTATGGGGCTGTGAACACTGCTGTGTGCAAGAAGAAGCTGAGCTCAAGTCTCAGAAGAATCTTAATTCCACCACTAATGAACCCCCCTGTGACCTTGTGTGGGACACCAGAGGCTTCATTTTCTCCTTCTTCTTCATCCTGGGAGAGTTGGACCATCTTGTCTCCTTTGCAAAGCTGCCGAGGGAATCCAAGTAGACAGGGGCAAAACTTCAGTATAAATTATAAAGCAAAAGCCAAGTATGGTGCTCATGCCTACAACCCCAGCACTTGGGGGGTAGAGGCAGGAAGGTCAGCCAGGGATACACAATGAGACCTTATCCCAAAGAGACAAAACAGCTGGGCGGTGGTGGCGCAAGCCTTTAATCCCAGCACTCGGGAGGCAGAGGCAGGAGGATCTCTGTGAGTTCGAGGCCAGCCTGGTCTACAAGAGCTAGTTCCAGGACAGGCTCAAAATCTTGCTTTGCTGGCAGAGAACAGCATCACTTCTGGGACAAGCATTTATGTAAGTTTGTCTCCTTTGAAAAACTCTTATTACTCTTCTCCCCCGTTGGACAGATGAGAAGCCCAGGGCCAGAGAAGTTATGTGCCTGTAGGTCTTAGACATGGGCTTTGTTAGACTCTGGTTCCGTATATTTCATGGCATTCTGAGTTTCTACGCAGGATGCCCTAGGTTTTCACCTCTTGCTTGAGGACTCATTATTTGTGGATTGCTGCAGATAGCATCATCATCCCACCCACACTCACTGTGTTTGCCAGCCTCAGGAGAAGGAAGTGTTGTCACTCTGGGGGCTTGATTTCAAAGTCTTCTGCCAGCTGTGAGGGTCATCCAGAAAATGGGACTGTGTGACTGGCAACAGACCTGTCCTGGACACCTGTATGTGGTTACCTGTCCCACCTTTGCCCATCCCACTCAGCTCTCCTGTTTGGACCCAGACTGGCCTCTTGAGCACTTGCTTGCTGTTTCTGTAACAGTCAGCAGGCCAACTCTCCTGGGACACAGTGTTTTTTACATTCCCCACTGAGAGCCATCAGAAGAGGTAGATTAGGAGTAGGTCTCTTACTGCAGATTGATCTTTCGGCCCAGTGGCAGACACACAGGTATAGCATGAATTCTAATTGTTTTTAATAATAAAAACCCAGAGTCAGATATAGGGTTAATGCTGAGTATCAAAGAAGCAGAATGGCCAGCCACTAGAGAGTTCTTGGCTCTACCAATGCTCAGACAGAAGGGGCGATCCTGCCTCTATGAGTCCTCAGACTGAATCCTCAGACTGCACTGAGCTCCTGTCCTCTCGTGCCTTCTATTCCTCTCTCCGCCCAGCCTTATTCTTGTCTCCACATCCCTAGTGCTGAGATAAAACTATGTGATCCCAAATTCTGGGGTCACCTTTGTGTGAGCTCTGTTTCTTTTAGACAGATTCAATCTTGTGTAGCCCAGGATGGCCTTGAACTCGGAGATCCATTTGACTCTGTCTCCCAAGTGCTGGGACTGAAGGTATACGCCACCACTGCCCAGCTCTATTGCTAACTAGTAGCTTAGCTCTGCACACTGATCTTTAGGCAAGCTTTATTTGTTAGGTTACAATATCACTACACACAGGCATCAGACTTTAGACATTTCTGGCCAGGCAGTATGGTAAGCAGTGATGGGTGGCCCAGTAGATGCAGAAGGCTGGGCTAAAGGAAACGTGGGAGTCCAGATGTTCATGGAGCTATAGCACACAGTAAAGCATTGTTAGCTTAGAAAGAGACTTCCATTTGTATTTGCTGGTATAGGGTGCATTACAGGGAATGGCCAGAGGTAGGACAGCCTAGGCTCAGGAGCAGAGCTGTTCAAAAATTCAAGGGTGACTAGTGGCAGGGAGGACACCAGAATCTGAGCAGAAAGTGCAGACACTTTCCATTCTGGCTGAATCTTCAAAGCCTGCACCCAGGCAGGCAGTGGTGACTCATGCCTCTAAGCTTAAAAGAGGCCTGAGTCTCAGGAGTTTACCCTGATGCAATACCTGGCTGGTTGCAGGAAGGACCACAAACTGAGATTACCCAGGCACCACCCAAGAGCAGACCATCCAAAGGAAATTCCTATCCAACCATTGTAGATAGGATCACCTGCCTGCACACATTCACCAGGATATCCCTAGAAAAATGTCAGCCAATCAGGGGTCCTGAACCTTGGAGATCCCTCACCCCCACCTTTACTACTATAAAAACCCAACTTTAACTAAGCTTAGGGCTCTTCGATTATTCCATACGTTGGACACACAGAGAGACCAAGTTTGCAAACTTGTGTAAGAATAAAGGCTCTTTGCTTTTACATACTGGACTCAGTCTCCTGGTTGGTTTTGGGGGGACTCCGTGATCTGGGCATAACACCTTTAATCCCAACACTCTGGAGGCAGAGGCAGGTGGATTTCTATGAGTTTGAGGCCAGCCTGGTCCACAAGAACTAGTTCCAGGACAGGCTCCAAAGCTACAGAGAAACCCTGTCTTGAAAAACCAACCCCCTCAAAAAACCCTGCACCCATTTACTGATGTAGACTCCTGGGGCTCTGGTTCCCTTCTTTCAGCTGTCAAAGGACAGCTTTGGAGAGATGTCCTTCTATAAGCTGTCACTTGCTGCCTCGTCTGTCACACCTTTGACCTCTCCTTTCAGCTGTATATTAGCAGGAGAGAAAAAATGAGAAAGGAGGACTCCGTGCAGCTAGAGCTGTTGGTCTGCGTTGTACATGGGCCGCATTTGATATCTTTAACTGTCTTTCCACCAGGCAAGACAGAAGAAGAGTTAAAGGCATGGTTGGAGCCAGGTTGGCCCTGCTCAGAATATGTCTGCTTTTGCTCGTGACCTTGAGGAGGTCGCCTAACCTTTCCAAGGGTCGGTTTCCTTCACTGTAAAGTGTGGGTGGTGGTGGTGGGGGAAGAGGCAGCTACTTAAGGGATTGTCATGAAGATGAGCTGTGTATAAGAAGTCTGTAAGGCCATGCGTGTCCTCTAACTCATGTTTATTAAATGGGAACCAAGCAGCACAAAAACGCCTTCTGGGTAGGAGATTATACCATGTTTACCGAAACAGGAGCTCAGGAAGCCGAGGCGAAGAAACATGTCTCCAGAGGCGAGTTCTTTGTTCCAAACCTGCAGCCTCACAGCGTGGAGCATTGTTTCCTGAGAAGCCAGACACCCTGTGTAGGCTCGTGGTTCCTGGGGCCAGGACTGTGTCTGATTTCATGAATGGAGACTGAATAGGCTCAGGGATACTTCAGCAGGGGCTGACTTTGCCAGGCACTGGGCGAGGCAACTCAGACTCCCTCCCTCCTATACCTGGGGAGCACTTGAGTCTTTGACTGTCCCATCTCTCACAGATGGACTCATTTGTCTTCTTTTATCATAACACCAGAGGCTGAGAAACGGTAGGGATCTCCAGCATGTATGAAGCACCTCAGGGTGTATGTAAGGCAATGGCATTGGCAGCTTTGAAGTATTCTTTTAACCACCTCTCATAGTCATCCATCCCAGGAGAGGGCTCTTATTCTCGCCTCCATCTAATAAGGAGGATGGCAACACAAAGGTTAAGATTCTTATATAAGAGGGATAGAGAGATATCCTGGGTCTCAGATGCAGATCACTTCCAGATAAATTCCATTCACCCATAAGTCAGGGTCTGTAGTTCGTATTTTAAAAGCCAGTGGTGTGTTAGGTTTATGAATAAAACATCCTCATTAAATGTTACAAAATACTAGCCAGGCCTGGTAGTATAGGCCTATAACCTCAGCTATTTGAGAGGCTGAAGTGGGACACTCATGAATTCAAAACCAGCCAATGCAACTTAGTGTGACCTTGTCTCAAAAAACGTTTTTTAAGGACAAAGTTAGAGTGATGGAGCACTCACTTAGCCTGTGTGAGGCCCAAAGTTCAACAGAAATGATGAATCAACAAATAAAACCACGAAACACAGTAATGCAAAAAAAAAAAAAAAAAAAAGGACAAGGAATAATATCATGAACACTGGCTACCAAGCCTCAGAAAAAACCCTCATCCCAAATTTGGAGTTGGCATCTCTGCTTGCTGTCGTTTTTTCTTGCCTTCCTCACCGTTGGCGCCCCATTTCTTTCTGAACATAGATGGGTTACTATCACACTCTGCCAGACCCGTCGCGTCCCCTCATGTCTCTCGTCGGAGTGCTTAGTCACTGAGTGAGGCCCTAGATTCTTAGATCTACCCACATCTGCTTCCCCCAGAGTTTTGGCGCAGCCCCAACAGCCAGTGCCCTGTTAGCCCTCGATGTCACACAGGGAATAGAGAAAGGAGAGCAAAGTCCATGCTCCTTGACATTCAACTAGAGAACCACAGAAGGAAAAGGGACTGGATGTGTGTCCAGGCAAGGTATAGGTTTCTCCAAAGCTGCCCTCTGCCCTATCAGAAGGAGTGCATCTCAGTACACTTGGGGCAGTCCAGTGTGTAGCCGGCTGGTGCCCACTGGGAGCTCTACTTCCTGGAACATGAGATCCAACCAGATAGGCCGATGCCCAGCGACAAAGCCATCAGTGGAGGAGATGGGTCCTTTACCACCTTTCTAGTGAAAGTGAGACTAGAAAACATGGGCCCCGTGCAGTGTTTGTGGGCCTGGCGACCACCGTGAATGGTGAACAGGTCCTGTTACAGCCTTGTCCCCAAGCGTACACCAGACCTATTGCATTGCTGAAGAGCTTTCAATTCCAGATCTAGAGCTCATGGTTATACAAAGCCTGAATCTGGAGTCACACCGCATCCCTTTTCAGATCAGTGCAAAGCATGGTTTTCAACCTTTCTAACGCCGTGACCCTCATGTTGCACTGACTGCCGACCATAAAATTACTTCATTGCTACTTCATAACTGCAATTTTGTGACTGTTACAAATTGTAATGTAAATATCTGATATGCAGGATGTCTGATATTTGACTCCCGAAAGGGGTTGTGATCCACAGGCTAAAAATACTCGTATGAAGTATGCCCAGGCAAGATAAAACAATACCCTAAATGCAGCTGATCAAATGTTACTACACCATAACCATAAACAACCTGGGAAGGGAAGGATTTATTTCATTTTTTTACACTCCCAGGCCACAATCCATCATTGAGGGAAGTCAGTGCAGAACTTCAGAGCAGCAACCATGGAGGATGCTGCTCCCTGGCTCATGCTCCACTAATTTTATTCAGCCTAGATCTACCTGCCTAGGAAGGGTGCCACCCTCAACAGGATGGATCCTTCTACATCAATCATGACACTATCTTGAGGGTGTGGCCATAGGCCAGTGTCATCTGGGAAATTCCTCAACTGACGTTCCCTCTTCCCAGATCTCCTAACTAAGAGTTTCTATTGCTGCAATGAAACACCAAGTTGGGAAGCAAGTTGGGAAGGAAAGAATTTATTTGGGTTACACTTCCACATTATAGGAAGCCAAGAAGGAACTCAAACAGGAACCTGGAGGCAGGAGCTGATGCCGAGGCCATGAGGAGTGTTACTGGCTTGCTTCTCATGGCCAGTTCAGCTTGCTTTCTTATAGAACCCAGGACCCCGCCCACATGGGCTGGGCCCTCCCACATTAATCACTAATTAAGAAGATGCCCTACGGGCTTGCCTTATAGCCTGATCTTATGGAGACTTTTCCCAGTTGAGGTTCCCTCCTCCCTGATGGTTCTAGCTTATGCCAAGTTGACAAAAGACTAGCGACCAGGTGACTCCAGATTGGGTCAAGTTGACAATAGAAATCAAACAACACACTGGACAGGTTCCTGGATACCTTATATGTTTAACCCAAAAATGGGTATAGTCATTATACCTACTGTACACCCTATGGGGATAAGGCTTGTTCGGCACTCCATTACTGGCACCCCAGATGTTGCCTGCTGGATTAGTCTGTATTTGTTGAAGGGAGTGTTACATGGTGCCTGTTTTCATAGATGCAGAGATTAGGCTTCAAGAAACTGTGTCTTGCCCAGGGTTACCTCCCTAGTACACGGAGGGATCAGGACTCAAACCCAGGCAAGCCTGAACAGAAGCTGAGGCTCTGGCTTCCTTTGCTTGGATTCATGGTGGTGCCAGACACCACCTTTTCTGGCCTGCCAGTGCCCGATGCCTAGACAGTGACTCAGGCAGCTTGAGGGCAGGGAGGGGCTGACGCTTGACAACTCCTCTGCCCTGGCTCTGGGATACAGGGCATCAAGGCACCAGATGAGGCAGGGCCTGAACCAGAAAAGATGCATCTTTGGGGACAATCTTTGGGCTGCCACTGTCCTTTGGAAGAGTCTCGTAGTATCTCATGGAGGTGTGGTGAGGGTCTAGGAGAGGCCAGCGGGGAGGACTAAGGACTCAGCCCTTGCTGAGTGAGCTGGGTATCCAGATGGTTCCTTTCCGTTTGGGGTACTAGCCAGCCCACTCTGGTTGTCTCCATGGCCATCTCCTTCCAGTCATACCTCCTGGCTCATGCACACATCTCCACGCTCCATTGGCGTGCACTGACAGGCCTGGGTTAGATGCTGTGTGGGTACGGGTATGGGAAGGAAGCAACCCAGCTGCCTTGGGGTAGCTGTGCGCACCACCCAGCTTGGCTCCTGGGGACTCCCTCAGCGCGAGGGAGTGCTTTCATCCTGAGTACTTCTAAAGTCAGGGCACAATTACCTCTTGCAGGCAGACTCTGAGCCGGTGCCCAGCCTTGGACCACATCTCTGCTGTGTCAGAGATGTGTCTGTCTCCAAAGCTGCATTCCTTGTCACCTTTTGAGACGCCACCTCTGTCTGATCTACTTGGTGTTGCTGTTGCCATGCCTTCCAGCGTAGGTCACAGTCATCCAGAACCATCTAGAACCTGGGAGTTCCCCTTCATTGGCTTTCCCTGGGTCTTCTCTTCTGTCTGTTTCTGTGGGTCGCCGTAGCCCAAGTCTGTGATTTTACAGTTAGACCTATGTGACTTCATCTCATTGCCCTAATTCCCCAACTAGTTTGAACTTTTTATGTGTATTTGAATGCTTATGTACACACACTTCATGATTCAAAGGTACCAACAACTTTTATGAACTGCAAGAATCTCCTCTTGGCAGTTACGGTATCTAATATTGTGTTTACCTTTTTTTCCCTCCGCCTTCTGAGACAGGTTCTTGCTATGTAATCTAATTTGGCCTTCAACTCACGATCCTCCTTCTCTCTGTATAGCTTTGGAATCTGTCCTGGAACTAGCTCTTGTAGACCAGGCTGGCCTCCAACTCACAGAGAACCAACCGCCTGCCTCTGCCTCTGAGTGCTGAGATTAAAGGCGTGTGCCACCACTGCCCGGCTGGTTGTTTCTAATCTTATGGAATAAAGAATAATATATTAAGCCAGGTTGGTGGTGGTGAACACCTTTAGTTCCAGTACTTGCGTTCAAGGCCAGCCTGGTTTACAGAGTTTACAGAGTGAACAAAACACAGACTGAAGCCTGCCCCTCAGTGCAAGGCACTGAGGCCTCTGTCTTTGAGCTCCCTGTCCAGGGTTCCCAAGGGATATGAGTTTAAAACTGGGACCTGCCTTGTCTTTATTTCCACCAGAATGCCAAGATCCAGGTACTATACACACTGAAGGAGACCTTCTGTGGAAGGAACATACCTGGGAGGCAGGGCTAAGTGACATGAGGCCTTCCTAGTGTGACCTGGGCCACCTCCTACCTGGGTGCCATTCTATCCTAGCTCTCACCCCCTCCCCCCCCGCTCCTGCCAAAAGCAGCATCTTTCCCTCTGAGCTCCTGGTAGTGGCTCTCATCCTCCAGATACTCTAACCCATGCCTCAGACTCGGAGCCTGTCACTCTCATAATTAGCTTCTTCGGAAATATTCCCTTGTCTCCCAAACTGACCTCAGTATCCACATCTCCTGTGATTTTTGATGACTCAAGTTGATAGAGCGTCTCCCTGGGATATGAGGCAGGTGTGTTTCAAGTTAAGTGCCCTGTCCATAGCCCATGCATCTCTCCCGGTCCAGCATCTGCAGTCTCTGACAGTTCAGTCTCGAGTGTGGAGAATGATGGCAGGCCTGCCTACCCAGGGGCTCTGTCTCCTCTGCCAGCCCTGCATATCACTGGGAAAATGCTCTCTGTGGGTGGTGGTGGTGGATGAAATGCTGAATGAATGTGTGTTGTTGACATGAGCAAGGCCATGTCAAGCATCCCAGCGCCTCAGACTCATGGGAATGGCAAAGCCTTCTCCTGGTCTATGTGCAGATGAGGACAGTCTATACAGGAAGTATCGCACGTAGCTTCCTCCCCTGAGAAGGGCAGAGATGTTTACAGCCCAAGACTGATCCATTCAGAGGCCTGAGATCAATGAGAGCCGCCTCCTCCTTCAGCTGTGTGCAGTAAACTTGCCTCATCCGTCCAGGTGGATGGAACAAACCTTCCAAGTTCCCAGGCTACTCAGGCATCTCCATCAGAGTGCACGACCCACCTGATCCTGACTTCTTGGGACCAGTGTCTGTGTGTCTGTCTTGTCTTCATTCCCTTGTCTCCCCACTCCCCAGTCAGGTAACCCCAGAGTTGTTCATGTTGTGGCAGCTTTCCCTCCACCCCACAGCCTTCTGGCTTTTCCACCTACCAGAGGCTTCTGGCTTTTCCACCTACCAGAGGCTTCTGGCTTTTCCACCTACCAGAGGCTTCTGGCTTTTCCACCTACCTTCTGGCTTTTCCACCTACCTTCTGGCTTTTCCACCTACCTTCTGGCTTTTCCACCTACCTTTAGGTCCCTAGGTGCATGGTCTCCGCTGGTTGCTGTGTGCACGAGACTCAGAGGCAGAAGTGACAACCTCTTTGTCAGGTGTCCTCGTCTCTTCCAGGTCTAGGGTGTGCTTCCAGAGATGGAGGCCAAGCTTTTCCCCAGCCATCTCCCTCTGGCCATGGTGTTCCAGAAGGCAAGGGCTCCCATCTCTGCTGGTTTATTCTGCCCCAGAGCTTCCTGCTGCAACCAAACTCCGGCCTCCAGCAGGCCATGGCCTCTGCACTTTTCCTCCTTGAGCCTCCTCTCTTCCAGCCTGTTTGAGGTTGTGAAGAGAAGGTCCTGACAGGGCCAACCATGACAGCTGCAAAGACATGGGTTCATTCTCCCTCTCTAATCTCCTGTTTTGTTTTGTTTTTTATATCAGTTTCTTTGCTAGTTGGAACACTGGTACATCGGTCTAAGGCGGAGCAGACATCTGGGCCATGTCTCCAATTTTAAGACAAAGTGATTCTCTGAGTAATTCAGCTTAGGTCTGCTATCAGAGCAGAACTTTCAGAAATGTCCTTTGTTGAGTTGAGGAATACTACTTTTATTTTTAATCACTTCTTTTAAAAGAAGTTTATTTTATTTTTATGTGTGTGTGTGTTTGTCCGTGGCTGTGTGTTCATGTGTATGGGTAACTGTGGAAGCCGGGGGAGGGAGGTCGGATCTCTGGGAGCTGGAATTACAGGTTCGTTGTCTGTTGTGAGTGCTCAGACTCAACATCAGGTCCTCTGGGAGAGCGCTGTCCTGGTCAGTTTCTGTGTCAAACTGAGAGAACCCAGAGTAACCTGGGGAGAAGGAACCTCTAAGGAAGGATTGCCTCAAGTAGACTAGCCTGTGGCCCTGTCTGTGAGAGACTGTCTTGATTGCTGATGAATGTGGGAGGGCCCAGCCCAGTGCAGCCACGTAGGTCTGGGCTTGTATAAGAAAGCTACCTGAGCCAGGCAATGGTACCACACGCCTTTAATTCCATCACTCGAGAGGCAGAGGCAGGCGGATCTCTGCCAGCTCAAGTCTACAAGGCGAGTTCCAGGACAGCCAGGGCTGTTACACGATGAAACCCTGTGGGGGGGGGGAGAAAGCTAACTGAGCAGGAACCAGGAGAAAATCCAGTAAGCAGCCCTCCTCTGTGGTTTCAGCTTCAGTTCCTGCCCTGAATTCCCTCAGTGATGGACTGTGACCTGGAAGTGTACACCAAAGAAACGTGCTCTCTCTCTCTCTATGTTGCTTTGGTCATGGTGTTTATGTCGGCAACATGAAACCAACTAGAATATGCTCTTGACAGCAGAACCCTCCCTTTCTTCAGCCTCATCCCTACTTGAGAGTATCAAAGATGGGTGTTGAATTGATCATGTTTTGCATTTTCTCTTGTTTAAACATGTGGTAGATGCGTGTATGTGGCATGCGTGCACATGCATGCATTTTTTGCTCTATGTGTTGGGGACACTGAGAAGGTGTGTGTGCGCGTGGGTTCTTGCTCATGAGGAGGTTTGGGGCTGATGCTGTGAATCATCCTAGATGCCTCTTCCTCCTTATTCAGTGAAGCAGGGTCTCTTAATTAAACTCCTATCTCGCCATATTGTCTAGCGCATTAGCCAGCCTCGTTCTGGGGAAATCCTGCCTCTGCATTCCTAGGCTGGAATTACAGGTGGGACACCATGCTCACCTATCAATAGGTGGATACTGGAGATCTGAACTCTGGTCTTCAAACTTGGGAAAAGGGAAACAATATGTCGTCTCTCCAGCCCTATGGGTTGACTCTTAAAACACAGCCAATGGGCTAGAGAGATGGCTTAGCCATTAAAGGCTAGGCTCACAACCAAACCAAACCAAACCAAAATAAAAACTCCAACCAAGATCCCAAGACGATGGAGTCTTGGCTACAGCCTGTGATGTATTGGAGAGAGAGTGGAACCTTTAAGAGGTGGGGCCTAGTGAAAGGAGGAAGGTCATTGTGAGTCTGCCCTTGAAGGAGATATTGGGGTTCAGGCCCTTCTTTCCTTTCTCTATCCTCTTCATGACCACCAAGAGGTAGAGAGGTGTTTTTTTTTTTATCCCACCTGTTACCCCCATGATGTCCTGCATCATGATAAGTATAAAAGCAACATGGCCACGCCCTCCATGCACTGAAACATCTGAAACAGTTATTCAGAATAACCTTTCCCTTCTTTAAGCTGACTTTCCAGGGCATTTGTCACAGTGACAAAAACTCACTCGCCTAGTGAAGTATTGGGGTCTTCAGATGTTGGAACTGCGTGTATCCTCAGTGTGTGTGTGTAAACCCTACCACCATGTAGATACCATTGCAAACTAGTTGATAATTTTTCATTTAGAATTTCTCTCTCTCTCTCTTTCTCTTTCTTCTTCAAGACAGGGTTTCTCTGTGTATCTCTGGCTGTCCTGGAGCTCGCTCTGTAGACCAGGCTGGCCTCAAACTCAAAGAGATCTTCCTGCTTCTGCCTCCCAATGCTGGGATTAAAGGTGTGTGCCACCACTGCCCGGCTTCATTTGGAATTTATTTTCAGGTAATATTCTAAAGAGATTTTTTTGTTTTGTTTTGCTTTTAAGAGTTTTGATGGCCAGGCGATGGTGGCGCACGCCTTTAATCCCAGCACTCGGGAGGCAGAGGCAGGCGGATCTCTGTGAGTTCGAGACCAGCCTGGTCTAC
>NC_022030.1:55813801-55818781 GCF_000317375.1 Microtus ochrogaster | reverse complement strand
GCGATGGTGGCGCACGCCTTTAATCCCAGCACTCGGGAGGCAGAGGCAGGCGGATCTCTGTGAGGTCGAGACCAGCCTGGTCTACAGAGTTAGTGCCAGGACAGGCTCCAAAGCCACAGAGAAACCCTGTCTCGAAAAAAACCAAAAAAAAAAAAGTTTTGATGTAACTCACTGCTGAAAACATCTAGGCGCGAAGTTTCAATATTACATTTTAATATCTCTTTAGGACTATTGAAATTTCTTATTTTAACTCATATTACTTTTACTAAGTTTTTCCTTCTGACCAATTTTCCTGTTTTGTGTAAGTCAATGAATCTGTGCATCAGAGGTTCTTCTGCAGAACCTGTGGTGATAACATCTTTTTGTTTCTGGTGTGGAAATGCCAGCTTTCTTTTATGATCAGGCTAGTGACAGGCCTGTCAGATATTGCTCCTTACAAAGAGCCGACATTTGACTTCTTCATTTTCTGTTTTGTTCTATATAAACATCAAAGTTAAAAAACTTTCAGAGCTGTTTCAGCATTATTTCATAGATAAGGTGATTTTTGTGCCCCAGGATGAATAGGCAGGAATAAAACCCCAAGCCTTGAACATTCTTTATCTGATATTTGATACTAAGATTATAACCCTGGTTTTTTAAAAAAGAATTCTTTCTTTCATTTTACCCTCGCTTAAAAGAAAGATTGACTTTTATGTTTATATGTGTGGGTGCTTTGCCTGCATGGTGCCCAGGGAGGCCAGAAGAGGGCGTTATATCTCCTGAAACTGTTGGTTGAGCCACCATATGAGTTCTGGGAATGGAGCCCCTGTCCTCTGCAAGAGCAGTCAGTGTTCTTAACTGCTGAGCCATCTCCTCCTCCCTGCCCTCACTTTTTAAGGACATCAGCTGTGGAGGCTGTGGTTGGCATTGGTTGGGCTTTTAATCGTTCATCTGTGTGTCTCACTGTTACCGGTTTTCTGGCTTGCGCTCCTTGAATTTATTTTTTTGCTGCTTCTTCTAGATGAGAGGAATATGTTTTAGGGTTTCATTTCAATGTATTCATTTTAGTTCTTTCTTTTTTCATTTGTATACTTGTGTGTGTCCGTGCACGCGTGCACACACGTTTACTTGTATGTGCCCCCTGTGGTGTACGTGTGGAGGTCAGAGTGCCATTCACTTCCTCCTCCTGCTCTCCACGCTGCAGGTGCAATAGTTTTTATTGATTGGTTTGGGAGCTCACTGACTCGTCTCTGATTCCGCTACAATTAACAGACCAGTATCGATGCCATGCTCTGCAGTTCATCCAGACTTCAGGAGCTCCCCTTCCCCCGTGTGGTCTTCCATGCAGCAGTCTGTCCTTCCCAGCCTTTATCTCTTTCCACCCTCCCTTGTTTGTGGTGTCCCTAGGCTGGGAAGGAAGCCCGCAGAGATGAAGTGTGCCTGGCTCATCTTGACCTACGTCCAAATAAATGACTGCTGCTGGCACTTATGGGATGCCGCCATCATAAATTGGCTCCTTTATCCACCTTCCCGCTGAGCCATCTGCAAAGTCATCACCACACACATGCCAAACTGATGGAGTGGGAGTCTGCTCCTTCAGCATGGCTGTGTAGTTCTCACACACGTGGTTTGGCATTCTCTTGCAAGAGAGAGTTATTGTCCATCCATCCATCATCTATCTATCTATCCATCCATCTATCTACCTAGCTATCAATCATCTGTCTATCTATATATCTATCTGTCTATATATTCATCTATTTATCTCTTACTTACTATGGATTCATAGATATTTACTTTATCATCTGAATTCAGTAATAATCTTATATTGCTAAACGACCTCTTATTTATTATTTTACAACCATTGCTGTATATTTTATAGCTTCCTTGTGGGTCATCGGTAGCCCTTCCAGTTGACCTGTGACCTTTGACATATCCCCATCACCTCTTTTTCTCCTGAGTGCTTCCTCAGTTTCTGCCAGGCTCATCGGGAGCATTTTCTGCCCTAGTCCTGGGAGTACTTCTCTGAGGTGCTTTGGCTATTTTCTATGGAGGAAGACTCTTTCGGCTGACAGGAGGAGGTGTGAATCTGTGTGCATAGGAACCTGAAGATATGCACATGCCTACAAGTGTTTCTATCTGCACTGACACCAGCCTAAGCATGAGTTGATACAAGTGTCATCAACTTAATTGCTTAGCCATAAATTTCCATCCCATTGTGAGAGTCTGGATTCTACTGTTTCCCATCCATTTCTTAGATTTTTGGTTGTGAGCCTTTAATGGCTGAGCCAATTCTCCAGCACTCTACCATTCATTTCTAATCCAGCTGTTTATGGATAGGAGCACCGATGTTATTAACCCATGCACCATGACTCAATGAGAAATGACCTCTGGCGAAGGATGCCTTGTGGTTCCTGCGGCAGCATGCTTCCCACCCCTTCTCTGTATTGCACGCCTGTGGTAGAATAAAGTCTCTCACTGCAGTCCCATTCCTGTTTAGAACTCTCTGACTTCCTAAATAATTTTTTAAAATTTGGATACGTTAAACCTCTTTTTAAAAATTTTTATTTAGGTATGTGTGTCTGTGTGAACACATATACATGTGTGAGTGCAGTACCTGCAGAAGCCAGAAGGAGGCGCTGGATCCTTGGGAGCTGGAATTACAGGTGTTTGTGAAATGCCTACTGTGGGTGCTGGGAATAGAGCTTGGAACCTCTCAAGAGCAGTGTGCTTTCCTAATGACTGAACCACCCCCCAGCTGAGAAGTTTTGAATTTCAATCAAGTCTATTTGGTCAATGAATCCAGTTTTTCATGAATCCAGCTTACAGTGTTGTGTCCAAAAATTCGAATTTCTGTTACTTTCTTCTAGAAGTTTGGCAGCTTTATATTTTGGCTTATAATCCATTTTGAATTAAAGATATGAGATTTTTTTTTTAGCTGATGCCTCCTTCTCCTCTTCTTCATCCCCCCCCCCCCCACTTCTTTTTCACCCCTCAAGACTTGGTCCTGGAACCCTGACTAGAGGTGGAAGGGATAAGGACACTAAAGAAATGAGAGACATAGAAAAGCTGGACTCAGGTGAGCTGTGCACACTCTGATGAAGTATCACCTATTGCTATCACAACCCAGAACCCACAACTCCGTGTGACTCTTGGGTGCAGTGCAGGCTGAGGAGGTGGTGAGTCTCTGTAGGAGGTCTCTGTAGGGGAGCAGTCTCAGCTAGCCACATGCAGGAAGAAGAAGCTGCAGTTGCTAGTTGTTGCACACACTGATCAATACTTATAGGAACTTGTACTTGGACCAGAAGAGGGTTTTACATTCCTGAATTTGATTCATATATGGAAGGCTTTGCCAGCTTCCTATGGTTCCTTTGCTAATTTCCATGCTTCCTTTGCTAATTTCTCATGCATCCAAGGCAAACACCTTTAGTTCCAGTACTTGCGTTCAAGGCCAGCCTGGTTTACAGAGTGAGTTCCAGAACAGCCAGGGATTCACAGGGAAACTCTGTCTTGAAAGAAAAGAGCAAAGAAGAAAAAGAATGCATTAGTCCTTGAACATATTTATTTGCTTATATGTATAGCCACAAGTTTGTAGAATTGGCTTTGTCTATCAAATGCTACACTTTCAATGTTATTGTGTCCCATATCATTGTCTTTAGATGACTCCCTCTTATCAGCTGTCCCACTATAAATGCCTGACTCTAGCTGCGCCCACAGCCTTGCCTTCAGTGTGTTAAGCTTTTTGAACATTGTCAATCATTTAAAGAGCAAAGTGCTTTCTTGAAGATTCTGCTTCTACCTCTTTCATTATAATAGGACGGAAGCTCTTTTCGTGAATAAGGCAGAATGTCCTCCTCTGGGAGCTGTCTGGGACCTTTATCAATTTAAAAAATTACATTGGGTTCTAGGCATCATGCCTCACACTTGCTAATCCAAGACTTGGGAGATGGAGGCAGGAGGATTGGAGTTCAAGGTCCACCTCAGATACAAAGTAAGTTTGAGGCCAGCCTCAGCTACAAGAGAGCCAGTCTCAACATTTCCCATCCCTGGGAAAACAAAGCCCATAAATGAGGTGGACTAAAGTCTCATGCAATAGCCAACTCTTTATTCTGAGCATCAGACAAATTTTACTCTGAGGGTTAAGAGGAGTCACATGAGTCAAGCGTGCAGTCACGAGGGCAAACCACATGTCAGCAGGAACATGTCTTTCCTCAGAGGCACAGGAACAAGTAACCACATACAGCTGTAATGAATTACCTGAAGCAAACTCACTCCTATGCACTACGCCTGGGAGGGGCTCGAAAGCATAACCCAAGAAAAAATGCTGTCGTTTGAAGAAAATGAGGTCACGAGACTCTTGACTTGGTGTCTTGTTTTCTCACAGGGACTTCGAAACCTCACACGAGTCCATTCTTGGACACTGCTTTGACACTCCCCACCCCACTGGAGGAAAGATTTCTTCAAATCACACTGAGTTCTAGAAGGGCAAGTGCACTCACCTAGCAGGTGTGCTAGCCCAGGGTTTAATCCCCGGGATCAAGGTTTGTTTAGAATAATTCCTTTCTTTGTATTTTATGTGCCTTGGTGGTTTGCCTGCCTGTATGTCTGTATGAGGGAGTCAGATCCCCTGGAACTGGAGTTACAGGCAGGTGTGAGGTGCTGGAAATTGAACTTTGGTTCTCAGAAAGATCAGCCAGCACGCTTAACCACTGAGGAACATCTCCAGTGCCCCCAGTATTAAATTTTTAAAAAGAAGCTTGTCTTACAAATTCTTTGGCTTTGTTTGTGAACAAAGAAATGTTAAGCCTTTATCTGCTTCTGCCAGGTAGGTTCCATAATTTTCATTTGGTTTTTGTTTATCTATATCTTGTCAAAAAAATATAATCTCCTTGAGCACAAGTTCTAAATATAAGTGTCTCTGTCTTCCTGTCTGTTACATAGCCCAGGCTGGTCCCCTTCAGTCGCAGCTCTGTCTTCCTGTCTGTTACGTAGCCCAGGCTGGTC
>NC_022030.1:55798100-55813676 GCF_000317375.1 Microtus ochrogaster | reverse complement strand
CCTTCAGTCGCAGCTCTGTCTTCCTGTCTGTTACGTAGCCCAGGCTGGTCTCCTTCAGTCGCAGACTCTGGTCCTCTGCATACTTTTCTTGCATTCTTATTCTTTTTGTTGGTGGAGGATTTTTTTGTTTGTTTTCTAGACAGGGACTCACTGTGCAGTCCAGGCTGGCCTGCAACTCCCGATTTAGCCTAGGCTGGCCTTGAATTTGAGGTCGCCTGCCTTCCCCAGCCTCCCAAGGGCCAGAGGCTGTAGCTGCAACCCACCACACCCAGGTTTTCTCATCTTCAGTGCTGCAAATCACATCTGTGCTGTGTGTGTGTCTCTGTGTGTGGGCACACCTGAGCCCTAGCACGGCAAATGGAGATCAGAGGACAACTTGTGGAAACCAGTTCTCTTCTCCCCTGTGGGGCCCAGGCATGGAATTTAGGTCATCAGGCTTAGTGGCAGGCACCTTTATCCTGAGCCACTTCAATGGCCCTGGCCTTTCTCTTCTTAATTTCACATATCTGGTAGGTAGGTGCCAGACAACTGTCTGTTGAGAGAAGAGTAGAAGAAAATAGCAAACACTTGGAAGATTTTGAAGTAATGTACTTACACTTGATTTGCTTAAACCAAATATAAGCCCCTGACCACTGGGCCAGTTGGGGCTCCTATCACAAACAGCAGAAGCTAACTCAAGTAAATTAAACCAACAACAAAATCAAACAAGTTAAAAAAAAAAAAACAAAAAACAACCCAACCCCTATACTAAACCATTTCCCTCTCCCGAATCACCCTCAGATTAGAAGCGTATGGCGTTTATACATTGATTCAGTCAGTGCAAGGGCTGGCAGTCAAACCCCAGCAAGCAGCAACATGGAGACGGACACTTCCTCCTTCAGGCGCAAGAGGTCGCTGCAAGCCCCATGGCAACCTGCGCCACCCAGAGAGAAAGTCTTAGCCACCTTCCCTTCTCCCTGCCTTGCTCCAGATTTGAAGTCCCACTTACCAGGGGCACAGAGCTTGTGACTTGTGCTAGTACCCTCAGACCAGGGAAGCGTGTGAGAGCCTCAAGGTTCCCTGGGAGATGCCGCATCTCTTATTAGGGCTGAAACAATGAAAGTTCCCTGGATGTCGGTGGGAATTTTCCAAATGTAGGCAGGTCATTCAGAAGGTGGGCAGGCAGGACAAATGGATGAGCGATTGAGATTGATGCCTTCTTCTCTCGTGTCCTGCTCAAGCTGGTTTTTTTTTTTGTTGTTGTTGTTGTTGTTGTTTTGTTTTGTTTTTATTTATGTGATGTCCCCAGGTCTCTCATCCTGACCGGATACATATAACTCTTACTGCTTGACCCCAGAAAGCACTGTGCTAACTAATAACAACTTCTATAAAGCATGCTTCAGATGAAGACTTTCAAACAGCTCTAGATGCTACCTATATTTAAAGAGGAAAACAGTACTGGGTGGGCCCCAAGCCACACAGCAGCATCCTATTGCCAGGCCAGGTCTCCCAGCTCTTAGAGTCCCGAGGTTCCAAGGGGACACTGCTGACAGGCTGCTGTCTTAGCAGGCATTAGGTCACTTTCTGTGCCCCCTCCCCCCTTACCTCTCTCCCAGTGCTGGGAACTGAGGCTAAGGAAGGCCTGATGTTTGCTAGGCAAGTACTCTACCCATACCCACCCCGTCCCCATTCTTAGTACATTCTGGTAGCATCCACTAGATAGAAGATACTCCACTAATGCCCAGGGATTGGTCAGACGGAATAAAGCAAGAGCTGGTTCTGGAAGTTTCCCTCTTTCATGAGGTCTGAATCCAGGAATCATTTTCAGGTGGAATAGATCTATTCAGGGCCAGCTGTAGAAGAGGAACTTTGAATTTAGTAATTTCCTTTAATTAGGCCCTCACCTTTCCTATGTGTCAAACTGTTATCAAGATTCTTCCAAGTATTATTTAGCCATCCAGCTGATATTTTTCAACTCTAACTGAAGACTAAACGGGGGGGGGAGGGGGGGCAATGAGGAGGACAATGCAATTCTTACATCCTGGGAATTTACATTCTAGTGGAGGAGGTGGATAATCATCAAATAAATGTTAATTTGTGGCTCTGAAAAGAGTGGAGAAGGAAATGCCACGAGACGCTATAAAAAGCAGGTCTGACCTACTCAGGAGAGCCAGGGCTGGAGCTAGGCTATGAAGAAGGGGAGGAGTCAGGCCCAGAGGAGAGAGACTAGGTGAGTCCTGGTGATGATGGCCTGGGGGAGTACTCAGGGATCAATGAAGTATATTTCGACGACAGCGACAGAGGGACAAGGGGCCCCGCACCTAGTTTGCGGACGGCCTCTCTGCCTGTGTTTGAGGGAGTGCGACATGGCTGGAAGGATGTAGTAAACTTCAGCCTTCCAAGTCCCACCTGGGAATGACGTTGCCTGGGTGCAAAACTAAAATAGACGGCTCCTCCCCCATTCCCAGAAGTCTCTGCAGCGCCCCCTCTTCCTCCCCCTCCAGTGTGACCGGCCGAGCCGGCCCTCTCTAGGTCTCTAGTAGTTTCCGCGGTGCTGACGCACGCTTGCGCACACAACCCAGCCTGGCGCGTCGCACGCAGCAGCCGCGAGCGGGGCTGCGGGTGCCAGGCGGTTCCCCGCGGGGGGCAGGGGCGGGACTCTCGGCAGAGGAGGTGCGGCCCCAGCTGGGTCAGGTTGGGGACCTCAGATCGGGCTGCTGGAGTCAGGGGGTTCGGGTTGGGCTCTCTAGGCCTGCGGCGAAATAACCCCGGGCACGGGCCTGCGGGACCCGATAAGGCTGTGAAGGAGCCTAATCATCGGCTGCAGGCGCAGCATCCACCTCGCAGCGCCTTCTGCATCTCCCCCGCCCCGCACCGGGGGCTGCAAGCACAGGGAGCCGCCGTGCTTTACTCGGCCTGATCCCTTCTCTCCCGCAGCCCGGAGGAGGGCCGCCTGACGGCTGAGTTGCCATGGCATCCTACTACGAGATTCTAGACGTACCGCCGAGTGCGTCTGCTGATGACATCAAGAAGGCGTAAGTGCCTCTACTGTGCTGCAGAAAGCCTCTGTCTCTTCTTCCCCACTACCCTCGCCCCCCCACCCCCAGGGGCCCTTTCGAGGGCTGCCTGGGGGGAGGGAGGGGACCCTTGGGAAATTACGAGGACCATGGCCAGGGAGGGAAGAAGTGCTGTCCGTCTCAGAGCCCGCTGTACACACCCATCAGATACCCCTCTCCTCCAGCTCCTCCATGTGGGCATGCTCAGGTTGCAGTGCTAAAATGCCGGGGCTCTGTGAGGTAGGCCAGTGTCCCCACACTCTGTGGCTCTAGATAGCTCTATCCAGTGAGCTCCAAGGGAGGGCTTTGGGTGGGGACATTCTTCTGGCACCCTTACTCTCGGCTCATATCCCTGGCACAGAGCTGGGAGAGAACCCCCTGTAAACGTGGCTGCAGTCCCGGGGCGTTCTTGGATCGGATCAGTGAAAGGGTGGGTGGACTAAGAGAGTGTGGTTCAGTTGCCTAGTGGGAAGAACCCACGTCAGTTCCCTGACTCTCCAGCTCCTCTCACTTCTCCTGCAGGTACCGGAAGAAGGCTCTGCAGTGGCACCCGGACAAGAACCCAGATAATAAGGAGTTTGCTGAGAAAAAATTTAAGGAGGTGGCAGAGGCCTATGAAGTACTGTCTGACAGTAAGGCTTAGGGTCCGGCAGGGACCAGCATGTCCCCATTTCTAATCATGCGCATCTCACTGCTTCCCAAAGCCAAGCTTCCATCACCTCTCTCCTCCCTGCTTTTCTCTAAGATAGCTTAAATGTGCCTCCTCCAACATGGCAAGTTCTGTCTGTCTCCCAGGGGCTGGAGAGCAGTCTGGGTCTTGACCAGGGAAGGGCACAGGGTTTTCTGCCAAGCAGGCTTATCTCCCCCATTTTATAGGCAGGTAAACTGAGGCCGAGAGAGGCAAAATAATTTGTTCATGTCTTGATCTAGAATATGAGTCCAGGTCTGACAGGTGGATTTTTTTCTTTTCTGTGCTGCAGGTTGTACTTGGAACATTGTACATGCTAGGCAAGTGTTCTACTGTTTAAACACAATCCTAGGTCTGTTATTAATTCTTTCAGAAAATATTCTGACTAGACATGGCTATAATTCCAGTACTTAGGCAGATCTTGAGTTCAACAGCATATATATAATTATAATAAATAATATTTATTTTTTAATAAATAATGAATTATATATATAGATTAAATGTATAGAAATCCTGTCTCAATAAGTGGATAAACCTCAAAACAACAGCAAACAGCAGGCTGAGGATGTAACTTTGTTGGCAGAGTGCTTTGGTAACATGAACAAGGGCCTGGATTCAATCCCTGGCCCCACATAAGCTAGGCATGGTGGTGCCCTGCCTGTAATCCTAGCAATGGGAATATCAAGGTTCTTCGGCCATCTCTCAAATTCAAGACCAGCCTGGTGTCTTTTTAAAAAGCTGTATTTCTTAGCTGTGGGTGGTGGCTCACGCCTGTAATCTCAGCACTTAGGAGGCAGAGGGAAGATGATAGGCATGAGTTTGAAGACAGCCTGGATACCGAGTAAGACCTGTCTCTAAACAACAAAACCAAATCTCCGAAGGATCCCAGAAAATATCCGCTAAACTTAGTGTGTCAGATATTTTGGGGTACTAGGGAGGCAGTGGGGGGAAAGCAGGCCCTGACCTCATCATGTGGGTCTATCACATTCTGATCAAAGAAGACTGGCGATAACCAGGTAAATGCAAAGACAGGTTATACACTGGAAAGAGCCTTCCAAGGGGGAGTAGCTGTACCGGGGAGGGCGGCCCAGGTTCCCTCTGTGGAAGGGGCTGGATCAGGCTAAGCCTGTTGGTACAATATGGTAGTAATTAGCAGACATCCATTTACTTACTTGTGTGGAGCCCCTCGGTAAACCCAGGGTCTTGTTCCTGCTAGGCAGGGTCTCCACCACTGAGTTCTACCTCAGCCCCTGGCTTACACTTACTGAGTTATGTGTTGGGCACTATGCTAGGCAGTTTTGGTGAGTTATCTCATTTAGTTCTCTTGCTGGCCTAGAGGAGGTACTGTTCCTGGCAGAAGGACCAGGGTCTCTCCCTGGTGCATGAGCTTGCTTATTGGAGCCCATTCCCTATGGTGGGGTGCCATGGTCAGCCTTAGTGCAGAGCGGGGAGGGGCTTGGTTCTGCCCCAACTGAATGTGCCAGACTTTGTTGACTCCCCATGGGAGCCCTTACCTGTTGGGAGGAGTGGATGGGTGGGTGGGCTGGGGGGAGGTGGAGGATGGGAGGATGGGTGAGGGGGACAGAATTGTGAATGGAATGTAAAATGGAATTTTTAAAAAAAGTAGGTGCTATTAGCATGTGTTGTATAGTCAGGCAGCTGCTATGATGGTGCGCCCAGACACCTGCCATCTCCTAAGCTGCATTTTCTGCAGCTTATCCTAGCCCGGGAGGGGAGGTAACTAACTACCCTAATGGGAGGAATGACCAGGTCTCTTCTTCCAGAGCACAAACGGGAGATCTATGACCGCTATGGCCGGGAAGGGCTGACGGGGGCAGGTAGGTGAAGTGGTGGGGTGCCAGGATGAAAGTGGGCTAAGGAGGGAGGGGCAGGCAAATTCTTGCAGAGCATGTTCTTTCTAAGGTCTCCAGCCATGCCTTTGGGGGGGGAACCCCGGCTCAGGGCCAAATGTACCCTCTAAGCTCCTTCCTCATCTCTTCCAGGAACTGTTCCCTCTCAACCAGAAACTGGTGGGACGGGACCTGGCTTCACATTCACTTTCCGTAGCCCCGAGGAAGTCTTCCGGGAGTTCTTTGGGAGTGGAGACCCCTTCTCGGAGCTCTTTGGTATGTCGGCGGGATAGTTCAACTCCCCCTCCTCCGGCCTGCTGTCCGTCCTCTCGGGATCTCTTAGGCTAGAGGCTTGGATGGAACTGGAATTTCACAGCAGATGATTTGAGGTTGTGTGGGCGTGAGTCCAGCGAAAGCTGGGACAGAACCTCACACATGCCAGGACTCACGTGACACACCAGTGACACTTCACAGACTGGCCTTATTAAATGACACAAGAGCACATTGTTAAACCTCCACAGGAGCCACCAGGGGAACGAGACTCCAAGCGTCACGTGACAGCTGTAGCAGCGTTACACATAACAACAGACACCAGTTCTTAATGACTAATATATTTCAAGAGCCTGCGTCCCCTAAGCCTCGTAAATCCTGAGAGGTGAGGGGTTTTAATTCCCACGAGACACATGCACATCAGCTTAGAATCCTACCTGGGTGACCAGGAAGGGGCTCAGTGGTAGACGCCTGTCTAGCACAGGCAAGGTGCTGATCTTAGTGTTCAACACCACAAAACAAAACACACATACAAATCTTAATCACCAGATTTGGTGATTTATGAGACTCCTTCGACAAGCCTGGTTACACTTGAGAGCCAGACATGGTGGAGCACACATCTAATCCCCCAACTTGGGAGGTGGAGGCCCGGGGTGAGGCAATCAAGGCCATCCTTATCTGTCTATTAAGTTTGAGGCTAGCCTGAGCTACTGAGACCCCTTTCCAAAACAGTTTTAAAAATTTGTAAATTTGCACCACCAGAACCGGAAAAAAAAATCAGAAGTGCACGCGGTTGCTTATCATCTTGATTTCTAGGTTTTAAAACATCAACCACGTGGTTTTGGAGGGACTCTCCTCACCAGCGGCTAATCTCCCTCTTGCAGATGACTTGGGCCCCTTCTCAGAGCTTCAGAACCGAGGTTCCCGACCCACTGGTCCTTTCTTTGCCTTCTCTTCCTCTTCTCCTGGCCACTCTGGTAAGCACTGTCCCTTTCTGTTTTTGCAAATCGTGAGTCCTGGAGTCCCCGAAATTGGCTTTGCTTTTGCTAGCAAGCAGGTCTGAGTGAAGCCCCAAGGCCCTGGCTTTTGGTGATGGCGATAAGTAGTCAGGAACCTCCCTCTCATAGCCTCTCCTTTGCCTCTTTGTCCCAACGCCAGATTTCTCCTCCTCGTCTTTCTCCTTCAGCCCTGGGGCTGGTGCTTTTCGTTCTGTTTCAACATCCACTACCTTTGTCCAAGGACACCGCATCACCACGCGTAGGTGAGCGCTCCTTCTGGGGCCGAACAGGTGGAGGTTCTGGGGGTGAGGGGTAAAAGCAAGTGCTGTGTGAACACGGAGTCCGCCCTGATGGCTGTAACCGTCAGAGCCTGGACCAGTCTCTGCTCGCTGACTGTGCTGCCTTCCACAGAATCATGGAGAACGGGCAGGAACGGGTAGAAGTGGAAGAGGATGGACAGCTGAAGTCAGTTTCGATCAATGGTGAGTGGGGTTCTGGCAGGAAGCCTTAGACCCACCCACATGGCTCCTACCCCCCTTGGAGAGGGGCCAGGGGAGAAGAGTCTCAGATGGCTAGTTAATTACCATCGTGATTAGAGGGATGCCTTCTGTTTGCAAGGCTCTTGACTCTGTGTGAGGGACACTGGGCCTTGAACCCAGGCATGCTGGGCAAACTCTATGCCACTGAGTTAGCGGCTCTGCTCATATAGAGTGCCACTGTGGGGGTTTCCTTCTCTTTCCCTTTCTTTTCTTCCTGTCTTCCTATCTCTTTCCCTCTAATCTCGTGTGTGTGTGTGTGTGTGTGTGTGTGTGTGTGTGTGAGAGAGAGAGAGAGAGAGAGAGAGAGAGAGAGAGAGAGAGAGACTCTGAGTGCATCTGTGGAGGCCAAAGGTCAAGGTCTGCCATCTTCCTCTATTTTGTTTTTAAAATTTATATATATACATATGTATATATATTATACACACACACACACACCACACACACACACACATATACACCAATTAGGTGTAGTTGTGTGTAGATATGTGTTTGTGTCTGTGCAGGTGCTCACAGGTCCAAGGCACCTCCAGGTCTTCTTGGAGATAGAGTTACAGGCAGTTGTGACCCTCCTGATGTGGGTGCTGGGAACTGAACTTTGGTCCTCTCTCCAGCCCCAATTTTTTTTTTTATTTATTTATTTATTTATTTTTTGTGGTTTTTCGAGACAGGGTTTCTCTGTGGTTTTGGAGCCTGTCCTGGAACTAGCTCTTGTAGACCAGGCTGGCCTCGAACTCACAGAGATCCGCCTGTCTCTGCCTCCTGAGTGCTGGGATTAAAGGCGTGCGCCACCACCGCCCGGCCTTTTTATTTATTTTTGAGAACGACATACAAGCATACAACGTATGTTGATCATATTCATGCCCCAGCTCATCTTCCCGCTCCTTCCAGGTCCCACCTGCCGTGTCATGTCCTCTTTCCCCCCTCCCTCAGTTTTTGAGACAGAGTCTCTCCCTGAACTTGGAGCTCACTGACTCCGCTTGATTGGCTGGCCAGTGAGCCCCAGGGAATCCTCCTGCCTCTGCTCTTCCTGCCCTGGAATTACACATGTGCACTGCCACACCCAGCTTTTTCCTCGGATGTTGGGGATTTGAACTCAGGTCCTCACACTTGCACAGCAAGCACTGAACCAGCTGAGCCATCTCCCCCGTCCTGTGTTCTTAACAGAAAAAGTAAAGCAGCGTAGGTCATATTTGTCCGGTTTTTATTTGAGGGGCCTGAGCCGAGGTTTGTTTAGATGACCCTCACTTGTAAGTAGCCTCTAGCTCAAGACTACTACTTACCATACGGAAAGGATAAATTAAGCCAAGAATCAAGATAAGGCATAGGGTGTATGTGTGTGGGGGTGTGAATGTAGGTGTGTGGTGTGTGTACAGGCACTGGAGTATGAAGGCAGAGTCTTGTACGTGCTGGGTTACAGCACCAGCCCAGGATCACACTCGGGATTCCTAAAGTGGAGCTCTTTCCTTAAGGACTGTCGCTGTGGCTAGCTGCTTCCCTGCCAGCACTGAGCACGGCGACAAGCAATTGACATGGGTTAGTCCCTGGGACAGTTTGCATGTGTAGACAATCTCCTCATCCCCATGGCATAGATGAGGGAGGCACAGGGAGGCTGAATACTCTGCCTGAGGTGACAGAGCCACAACCGGGATGCTAAATAACCTTGTAACCTAACGTATGTGTGTTAGTTCCAGAGAGAGGCTCTGTGAGGGGGTCCAGCATGACCACCAGCTTGGGTTTGGGACCTGATGGTGGCTGTGACTCTCGCAGGTGTCCCAGATGACCTGGCACTAGGCTTGGAGCTGAGCCGCCGTGAGCAGCAACCTTCAGGCACCTCCAGGCTGGGGGGCACACAGGTCCGGCCGACCGCTGTGTCCCGTCCCACTGACAGCGACCTTTCTGAGGACGAGGACCTGCAGCTTGCCATGGCCTACAGCCTATCAGAGATGGAAGCAGCTGGGCAGAAGCCAGCAGGTGGGCGGGGGGCACAGCCAGGATGGCAGGGCCAGTCCAGGGCCCAGCACCAAGACCCTGATATAGGAGGCACACATAAGGGGGCGAGGGGCGAGGCAACCAAACCCAGCCCTTCAGAGGAGAAGGCCTCTCGATGCCTCATTCTCTGAAGACCAGGCTGAGCCTGACCTGATTCAGGGTCTGACCCAGAGTCCAGCTCACTGTAGGGAGTCCAAAATTGAGTGTGGCCTGAGCTACAGGATCCCAAACTCTGTCCCTCCACAAGTTTCCTTCCCAGGCTCATCATCCTACAGTGTGAACCAGGAATTTGTTATGCTCTGTTTGGGGCTGATAAATCCCTGGGTAAAGCCCAGGATTGGGGGTACCAGGGCCATGAAAGAGCCTGTGGAGCCCAGAGGCACTGGCTGGATCCGGCACTGCTGAGGGGCATTAGTGGTTTGGGGTTGGCTATTGTGTGCCCAAGTCTTCTGCTGCCATCTGTATTGCTGATGCTATCAAGGAAGGAGGCCTTAGCCTGGCATGCCCTGAGCTCAGGTTGGCAGCTCCCCTGGGGAGCAGCGCGGGCCGAGCAAGCGGAGCCTCTGCTGTCCACCCCCAGCTGCAGGCCTCCTGGTCTGCGCAGAACTGAGTTCTCACCTGTCATCGTCTCTGTTTCCCCCTGGTGCTGCTCTCCTCCTGCTCTGCACTCCGCAACTCCCTGTGGCTGCATCGCTTGCTTTCACTGCTGCTTGGCTAGGACTCCCTCCTCCTCCTCCTCCTTCTCCTCCTCTCTGAAGCCTCAGTGTGCCCAAGGAAGATGCTGGGGCCAGTGGGGCCGTGAGATCTTCTGGGGAGGCTAGCTAGGTGGGGTGGAAGCCTCTCAGCCCTCCAGAGTCTCAACCAGAGTCAACTCCTCTTCCCTTCTCCTTGCTGCCTCAGCCTGCCCTGGCCACAGGACTAGGCAGAGGTGAGGCTGGCTGTCCCTGGAGAGGTGGGATAGGGCCAGGGTGACCCAGTGGGAGGCCTAGGTGGGGGACTACATCTCTACTACCTGTCCATCATGCATTAGAACACAGGGCTTGGCCTAGGTGTGCATGCTCGGCTCCACCCCCCCCATCTGCTTGCAGCTGACCCCTCTCTCCTGTCACCCACCCCTGCTCTCTCCCCAGATGTGTTCTGAGCTGGATACCCTGGATACAGAGCTGCTGCAGTTCCACCAGGACAGCGCCCTCCCCAGTGTGCTAGGAGGGAACACTACGTCCCTCTCCCCAACTTATGCTGAGTGTAGGGCTGGGGCCTGGGGGGTGGGTGGGGACTGAGTGGGAGGCACCCATAGTCTTCTTAGCCTCTGAACTCTCTCCCCTGGGTGCTTAGTGCTGTCTCTTGTGGATTACAAGTCCCAGAGCACCCTGGCCTCGTTTCTGATAGCTCTTATCCCAGGGGAAGTGGTGCTTCTTGGGATATGTAGTTCCAACCCTGGCCAGCCTGCCAATCTGAATGGGGAGATCTCTTTCATCTTGTCCCTGGAAGGGGTGGTGAGAATTGTGGATAAAGGAGAAAAGACCAGAACCATATTTCTGACACTTCTTGCTAGACCCAGGTCAGAGTGAGCACATTCAAGTCCTGTAGCCTCTAGAAGGTTGTTTCTCTTGGGCAACCTGGGGTTTCAGGACTAAGCTAGTGGGACAGTGGCCTGAGTAGGTGTGGCTTGGTCCTGGAAGGCTGATGATGGCTGTGGCCGGCAGAGCATGGGAGAGGAGGCTGTCTTGGCTGGAGTGTGTATGGCGAAGACTGGCATGCAGAGGAAGTGTTGGACATACTGCTTGAATGGCTTTCTTTGGCCTCTGACCTTGCTGCCCATTCTTTCTTACCATCATTCATCCCCCACGAGCCACCTGTCCTCCTGCCTGGGGAGTCCACGGCCAGTGAGGGGATTGGTGGGGCAGGCTGTGGCCAGCTCCTGTAACGCTGAGCCTCTCAGGCCTGTCAAAGCCAGATGAACTGAGCTCAGACTCAGGGAAAAAGGAATCTAATAAAGCTGAATTTTGAGAGTTTAGTGCCCTGCGTGTCTCCTTCCCAAGACTGCCTAAGAGGGCCCCTCTGGGACAATGAGGTGACATTTCAGACCTCATGCCTTCCCTATGCCAAACAGCTGGAGGGACAAGCCTTGATCGGGTGCTCCTCCCCGAGTGTGGTGTGTGTCATTACTTCCAGGGCCCCACAACTAGCTTGACCCTGAAGTTCCCTTTGGTAAGGGGACCTAGTTCCCAGTTCTCTGTGGTACAGCAAGGCCCAGGCTGAGTTAAGACTTGATTGAAAGCATGGGGACTCACAAAGAACAGATGGTGACACCTGATTGGTGTGTGTGTTTTCAAGACAGTTTCTCCATGTAGCTCAAAATCATGGGGATCCACCCGTCTTTGCTTCCCGAGTGCTGGGGTTAAAGGTGTGACCACCAGTGACAACCCCTGATTATTTTATTTTATTTTATTTTATTTTTTGGTTTTTCGAGACAGGGTTTCTCTGTGGCTTTGGAGCCTGTCCTGGAACTAGCTCTGTAGACCAGGCTGGTCTCAAACTCACAGAGATCCGCCTGCCTCTGCCTCCCGAGTGCTGGGATTAAAGGCGTGCGCCACCACCGCCCAGCCCCCTGATGATTTTAAACAGCACCCGAGGGCTCTAGAGTCAGCCCCTCCAGGGGTGTGAACCAGGGGCATGTGGAATGCCATTCTACTCAATGTCCAGGCCCAGGGATGAAGGAACCAGCCACAGAACCAGCACCTCTGTGCTTTTCTACAAGAAGATATGGCCCTGCAAATTACCGGCAACTTCATCTTCGGGGGCCAAAGGGCCTCACCGACTTCTCGAAGCTAAAGCAGCAGCCTCCCCTCCCAAGCCCCCATCCTGAGCCTCTGCTAGGACATGCAGAATGATGCTTTGCCCACTTGGAGCCTTTGCCATGAAGGACACCGGAGCTGAGCCCCAGCAGAGCACAGACGCTGGGGTGAGGTCGTTTCTTAGCTCCAGCATTCAGAATTCACCCTGTTTTTATGTGAACTCCAGCATGAGCGAGTGGCCCCCAGGCCCAGCTCAGCTCTTCTTTGTGTCTGGAATCACTGTCTGGGGTTTCTTATGACATTCAAGTGAGGGCTCCTGGAGTGGAGGAGAGGGCACAAGGTCCACCCCTAAGGTGATGGGCTGAGAGGAGGATGAGGTGAAAGAGAAAAAGTGTCTGTCCCCGCCCAGGGGGACTTGCCCCACCACCCCACTGGCAGAGTTGGCTGTGGTAGCTATCATCTGAGATGTGGCAGGTAGATGGTCCCCACAGCCCTGTGTGACAAAAATGTCATTCCTGAGACTGAAGGACATGAGGCAGCATTCTAAGAACAGGGAGGAAAGGCTATGTGAAGGCCCAGCTGACCAAGGTTTGAATCTGGACTCCACCATGTCAAATTTCATGGCTTGGGCTAGGACCACACTGTATTCTTTGTATAGGAGGTGTCATTGGTCATGGTTTTGTGAAAATAAAACTAATACATGGAACCTTGGAACCCGCTAGCCACCTAGAAGCCGTGCTATCAGGCACTTCTCAAACCAAGGACAGTTATGGCACCTCTGCAGCCGGTGTCACCTGTAGGTCTCCGCTTTCAGTGTCTCCAGGGAGACAGCTCAGGCCGACGCTACAGCTGGAGCCTGGAAGCTCAGCAGACAGAACGGCAAAGGGGTCCACGTTGAAGCCGCACAGACAACACACTAACTTTATTCACGTTGATACAAAAGTAGATTTTTCTAGAAATGTTTTCTTGTGCTAGAGGGAGAAGGCTGAGCAGGGTCAAGGTGGCAAGCCAGTGGTAGCAGGGCTGGGGGAGCTGGGGCCTTCTCATCCTGCCCTGTCTATACACTGCAGGCTGGTGGGAGTGGGGGGACATCCAGACATGGGGAGGGGGAGACAGAGACTCAGGTAGGATGGGGCTCGGGCACCCTTGCTGGTGTCCACTCCTCCCCTGCCTGCTGTCTGTCTCCCATGGACTGCCTTGGTTCTAGCATGGAAGAATCTGGGTGGATCCGCCCCTCCGCACCCCGCTTCCTTCCACGCTGGGCTGGGAAGGGCTACCGTGCCCAAGATGGCGGGTGGGTAGACTGAAGAGCAGGTGCACGAATGCTCACACAGACAGGAGGAGCAGAGGCCAGGATGCTCACTGAGGTGCCCAGGGGGCTCACTGGGGCAGGGCCTTGAGGATGGCATTCACCTCCTCTGCCACAGCTGTCAGCGCAAACTCAAACTGGTCCTGTGCAAGGCCAGTGGCAGAAGGGTCAGGAGAAACCTAGCCTCTGAGTCTGCCCGAGGGGACATGGCAGGGGTGGAGGGTGCTGGGAATTTGGAAGGGAGGAGGCTTCTTGGGGGATGCAGGAGGGGCAGGCTGTTGCTGGTTTCTTCATGGTGGCCATGAAGAGAGTGCTTGGGAAGGGAAGTGACTAGGGAAAGACAGGGAGGTACTGTCACCTTAGAGCGGACAAGGCCAGGCCGCTGGTCACGGACATGCTCCAGGGTGGCGGCAATGTCGATCTCCTTCACTCCTGGGGACAGGGTGGAGTAGGCGGGGCTTAAAGGCGTGTCCAGGGGAGAATAAGTCCCATAAAGCCGGGCATCTTTGGCAAATCTGAGAGATGTGGCCACATGCTCCCTAGTGGGGTCTCCGACCCATGGGGTACTGGGGAGCCATGAGGGACCAGGGGCTGCAGGTGCTGTGGGAACAGACCTTACCTTTGGCCATGCGATTCAGTACCATGTCAATAAGGATGTAGGTGCCTGTCCTCCCTGCACCGTCACTGAAATAGGAGTTGGTGACAGACAGGCTTAGCTCCGACAGGGCAGGAAGGGAGCAGACATGGGGGTTGCAGTGAGGACATTGGTTGATGATTAGAGTTGGCCCCGGAAGAGCATTAGTAAGCCATGGTGAGTGGCAGATATGTGGACAACTAGAAAGTACAGCCATGGCTCAGTTTTTAGTGGAGGCAGCAGGGTAGGATGGGAATGGCCCTGTCCAGTCTGGTGGGTTAGGCTTTTGTTCAGCCAGCTTTCCACAGAAAGGGCCAAAGAGAAAACATTTCCAGTGCTGTGGGCTGACATTCGTGTGTGTGTGTGTGTGTGTGTGTGTTTGCTTGCACGCGTGCCCGGCAGGGCCCACCCACCTGCAGTGCACGATGATGGGGCAGGACCGCCCTCTGTAGCACTTGTTCACCTTCCTGCAATGAGAAGTGAAGATCAGAAAAGCCAGCCAGGAGGAAGATGCGCTAATCGCACACCAGCGTGCGCTCACAGGCTGCCTTTCTCCCTCTGTGGCCTTGTGAGAGGGTGAGGGCTGCAGTGGATGGCACTGGGCTTGCTTGTCACTCAGAAGCCATGTGCTCAAACTGTGAACCTGGAATAACAGGGTTTCCCTGTGTAGCCTTGGCTGTCCTGGAACTCACTGTATAGACCAGGCTGGCTTCAAACTCAGAGATCCACCTACCTCTGCCTCCCAAGTGCTGGGATTAGTGATGTGAGCCACCACTGCCTGGCTTTTTTAGGATTCTTACAAAATGCCATGGGATAGATAACCTACATAAAGAACTCGCATACCACAGCTCGCTCCACGAGTGGTAGTTAGTGAGGTGGAGGAATGTCAACAGTGGTTCTGGGAACTTTCAGGTCAGCTCTGCTCGCTTCACAGTCACGAAAGGTTTGTAATCCACACTAGCCCTGAGGTCAGGTCATCAAAATGCATTCGTTCACAACAATTACTTTGTTCTAGCTGTCACATGCCAGCTGAATTTATATAGTTCTGGTGTAAACCTCAGGGACTCTTTAGCTTACCTGTATGGCCTTTAAAAAAAAAAATCTATGCAGTGACCTACAGTGACTCTGTTGGGGACTTCGCTAGTTTATTTTTTTGTAGATATGGGGGTCAAACCAAGGCCTCACTCATACTCTATCCCTGAACTCAAACAAAACTTGTATTATTATTAATAACAAATAATAATAAAATTATTCAGTGATAAGGATTTTTTTGTGTGCTCAGAAAGTTCTCAACCACTGAGTTACATCCCTAACCCCTTTTCTTTCTTTTATTTATGAGACAAGGTCTCCCTAAGATGCTGGGACTGGCCTTGAACTTGAAGACCTCCTGCCTCAGCCCCCTGCACATCTGGGGTTACAGGTGTGTGCCCTCTCACCTGACCTCCTGCACAGCTGGAGTTACAGGT
>NC_022030.1:55783187-55797460 GCF_000317375.1 Microtus ochrogaster | reverse complement strand
GAGACAGTGATGGGAAAGAAAGAAAGGAAGAGAGAAATAAAAACCAGGCAAAAAGACAGGAAGAAAGATGAGGATGAAAGCTGGATGAGAGAGAAAGGGAAAGTGAGCACAGAGCTGAGGGCCAGAAGGACAAGGCAAGAGACAGGAGGGAGGAATCAAAGTAGGAGCCGGCGGGAGAAGGGAATTAGGCAGGCGGGAGAAGAGAACCTGGGGACCCGGTCTCCAGGGAAGCCCGCAAAGGAGTCGGCTAGTGGAGAGGCTCTGGGAGAAAGTGGGTGTGAGAAGCGCACCAGGCTGGGGCGGCATGGCCAGTACTGGTTTGGGGATGAAAGGCTGGTGAAAGGTACAGAGGTTAGGGCGAGGCTGCAGGTCAGACCAGGGACCCCAGGAAGATCCGGGTGGCGCCGGCAGCCTGCTCACCTGCGGAAGTCCAGCAGCGGCCGGGTAGAGGCCGGAGTGCCCTCTGCCGGCCAGCTGAGGAAGTGGAACTGAGTGAGCGTGCGCGTCTCCTGGGTCTGCACGTTCTTAAGGTAGAAGCTCCGCACCAGGAAGTCCTCGCACCAGATGTGCTCTGACACCAGGTTCACCTGCCATGTATCCCACCGGTCTGAGAGCGCAGTACGCGCTCCTCTCCCGGCCCCACCCTTCTCCCTCTCAAGCAGTCCAAATGCTAAATCCTTCAGGATGTTAAAGGCGGTCTTAATTTCAGTCTTTGGATATTAATTTTCCCTGTCTTATATACTCATGGCTCTGAGCTTTATCAAAGTCCCTACAAATGCCTTTTGATGCTAGACAGAACACACAAATATTCATGCATGTATGATATGTGTGTATGTATGTATGTATGCATCTATACACACATTTGTATATAAAACACTAGAGCGCCATCCATCTTCCCCACTCTCACGGTCCCCTTACTGTGGGGGTCCTGCTGACCTCATAGACGTGGTAGAGGGAGGATCCTTCGTCTGGCCAGTATCGGTCGCACTGTTTGACACCGTCCTCCACTAATGGGGTCAGCATGACAATGACCGTGCAGCCACTCTCCCACACCATCTAAGGACAGAGACCCGGGTAAGCAGCCCTCTAGCCTCCCTGGCCCTGGTTGCTCCGAGGGCTTCGGTTCCTAGGAAATCCCCCTCCAAGGATGCACCTGCCAGAAGTCCGCGATGGTATGGGACAGCGGTCCCTGTGTGGCTATGTAGGCTGGCATCCGAGGGTCATGCTCGATCTGAGGATATGGAGGATGTGTCATGAGCCAGAATAGGAAGGGCCAGCTTGGAGGGAAGGTGGGTCAGGAGTGGCCCAGGGTCTGGGGAAGGCTGAGAAGTCTCTATTTTAATGCGAAGACCCAGGCTCTACAATTGTTACAGGGCTCCAGTAAAGAGGGGCACCGCAGACGGAAGAAGATGAGGATGGAAGTCAGAGCCACTTACAATGGGGCTGGCGTTGATGTAATCACTCCGAGAAGGACTGCTCTCCACTTTCAGTTTGATGCGGGCGTGGTCATCTGTGCAGAACCCCCAAAAGGCCTTCTGGCACCAGGCGTCTGCCGCTCAGCCTGGACCAGGAGCCCCGATACCTCCCCATAGCCCCGAATTGCTCCTAGCCCGGGGGGGGGGGCAGGCTAGCCCGCTGCTCACTTACAAGGCAGGAAGTCAGGATGGCGGTTCTTCTTGATGTTGCCCTCTCCCTGGGCGATGGCGCAGGTGTTTGGCTCTGCCTGGTAGGCACACAGGGCCTGCCACTCCTTGGCCAACCGGTCGCGGTTCCGAAGATGATCCTCCATGTATGCCTGTAGGGGTACCACCACCTGGCTCTGGCCCACACTGCTCATCCTGCCTCTCCTGCCAGCCTGTCCCCTCCCCACTTTGGGCCTGGCTCCATTCCTGACCAGAATCATGTGTCCCGTAGAGATGTCCATGTTGGCCTGGGCGGGCTCCTCACACCAAGATGGGGTGCTGCTGTGGGAACTGGGGCTGGCCTGGGCTGCATCACTGAACTGGGAGGACACACTGCTCACCCTAGAAGGCTCTGGCTGACCCTCTGCCCGGCTGAACAGGGACTTTGTGGCCATGTGCTGGCGACACAGGTCCTGCAGAAGGAGCATTGGGTGAGGCTGGGATTCCCTAGAAATCCTTCAACAGGACTGTGGGGCTGCAGCTCAGTGGTAGGGTGGGTAGAAATGCTTGCACAGCTTGAATGAGGCCCAGAGCTCAGTTCCCAGTGCTCCAGGCAGGCAGGCAGGCAGGCAGGCAGACAGACAGACAGACAGACAGACAAGGCCTTGGAGTCAAGTCTGGAGCCTTAGGCTTGTCTCTGATTGATGGGGTAAACAAGGTCTGTCTTTGCCCCTTCTTTGGTGCTCGGTTGGTGCTTATGACAACCTCAGATATCACAAAGTAAAACCCCAGAATCGTAGCCTTGAAAGGAATCTCAGGCACTGGCTATCCCCACCCCTTATTCACTTAAAAAGTACATGGCAACACCTCCTTCCAATTCTGCTCCCCTCTCCCCCCTTACAAGAGCAAGTCTCTCAAGTCCCTGTACTTCCTTCCCTCCATGAACCTGCACACCTGGTACTCAAAAGTAGTGTCACCATGGGCCCCCTCTGGCCCCAGTGCTGCCAGGCGCTCCTTATCCCGCTGTCTTGAATGATGGCGCATACACAGGGCCACTGCCAAAGCCACTAGCAGTCCAGCGACACCTGCCAGGGCCACCAGAGTAAGCAGCACTGAGCGCATGGGAGATATGCCATGGGCTTGTCGGGGAAGGACTGCAGCTGCCTCCTCCCTCTGTGGGAACAAAACCAGAGTCAGTGGCATGGTGGCAGGGGGGACTGGGCCCTGACTCCTTAGGCCACCTCTAGGAACAAAGCTGTGACCGTAGGGGCATGCAGGGCATGCAGAAGGGCATGCAGCCTCCTTCCCAATCCCCATCGGACCAACGCAAGTGCCAGAAGCTTTGGGCGATCCCACCAGAAGGATTTCCGTACAAAAAGAGAAAAGGAGATGTCGGTATGAAAATGATGGTCTAGCCATCAAGAATGGTCAGAGGGGTGGCACAGGCCTTTGATCCCAGCACTCAAGAGGCAGAGGCAGGCAGATCTTTGTGAGTTTGAGGACAGCCTGGTCTACAGAGCGAGTGCCAGGCCAGGCTCCAAAGCTACACAGAGAAACAGTCTTGAGACGCCACCCACACACAAAAGAAAAAAAGAAAAAAAGATGGTCTTCCAGGAAAGAGCCACTTCGCCATCTGCTGGTCAAAATGAGAACTGCACAGAGGGGCTGCCAGGGAAAGGAGGTTGGAGAGCCAAAAGAACTTTCAACCCTTTGAGTTCTCCAGTCCTTCGCCCCCTCTCTTGTGTTCAGAGTCAGCGCCTACAGTTAGTGCTTACCTGTCCCACCCCTGTCTGCAGAATCTGGAGCCCTGTCTTCGCTTCCAGTTCAGACTTCACCAGCCCTGCAGGAAGGATTCACATCAGGCTCTTTCCAGCCCCATACAGGCTGGAAATATTTTAAAGAAGCATTATCACAGGCCTGGGAATCGCAGTTGGGGGTCAGGCTTAGCCTGGGCCCAAGGATAGAATGGTATTTACCAGCTTGCTGAGTCACATCTGCCAAAGACAGGTTCTGCTCATTGTGCCGGATTCGGAAGGTGACGGCTGGTCCCACCACACTGCCAAATAGGAGGTCTGTTACTACCTGACCCACCTGAGATTCCGGCCTCTAAAATAAAATAAAGAGGCCAGCACCAGGGATCAGGGATTCCCACAAGCAGATTTAGGATCGGGCTGGCAGTAGAGCCACATGGGGCTGTCGCACTTCCACAAGTTGGCAGCATCTCCCTGACCCCTTCAGCATCAACTCACTCAGGCTACTTTCTAGACCCCTGTGCTGCCCCACGGGGATGGCGGTCCCACCTGATGTTGATGAAGCTGCCTGAGGACATGTGCACGTGCTCAGCCAGAATCTCCAGCAGTTTGACTCCAGCCACCAAACTCAAGGGTCTGCAGGAGAGGGGCAGGCAGAGGGAGGAAGGGGATGCTCAGAGGCTTTAGTGAAATAGGCCACCTCCAGAGGCACAGAACCATTTTTTTTTTTTAATGAAAGCTGCATTCTTTCTCTCTACTTCCTGCAAATAGGCCAGCCCAACCCCTCGGGGACAGGAAGCCCCCCCCCCCAGCAGTGCTTACTTCTGGTCAGTGACTATATAGCCGTATTCCTCGGCTGATGGTCGAGCTGAAGGCTGCTCCACCGCTGCGCTCTGGCTCTGGCTCAAGGGACTTTTCTTCTCCAGCAGGACAGATGAGACTCCAGGAGGACCGGCTGTTTGGGGAGGCTCGGGGATGCCAGGGCTCAGTACCTGCTGAACTTCATTGAAGGTGGGGCTGGCAGTGGGGTATCCAGGAAGCAAGGGTGTGGGGGGCCGAGGTTCTTCTGTGTCCCCTTTCTGCATTTGTTTTTCTGTTGTCTGTTACAAGGCAGGATGCAGGTGTAACCCCTGGAGTGGAAGGGCTCGGGGCTGGGGACGGGAGGGTCACACTTTGGGGGCTCTAAACTCTTTGACAGAGGAATTTAGAAACTGTTTAGCTTTCTGCCCCCCCCCAATCCCATACAATGGGCACGGAGAACACATCCAAAGAGTGTGAATCAAATGGGTGAATGAATGATCGAATGAGGGAAATGTGGTAAATTCACAAGGAGAGCCTGATTATCTGGAAAGATGAACAGAAAGGCAATGGTTTTGAGGATTTTGTTCAGTGGTGACATGTTAGATGCCAACGTCTAACACAGAAGGAAAAACCATGCAGCTACAACAGGGGGGAGCCCCCACCAGAGTCCCTGCTGTAGGGATCATCAGAATCCGAAAGGATTGTGGTAAAAAGAGGAGTGGGTTAAGATTCTGGCTTTTGGTTGTATCAACTTGAAGTGAGGCCACGGGTGAGGATTTGAAGTCCCTGGGCCTCAGAATGAGGAAGCAGAGGATAGATTCCGAGCCATGACCCCTGGCATTCAGATTTCAGCCAAGAAGGGTTTGTGAGGCAGGAAGGTGCTGGGAACTCACTTTCTTGACATCAGCTCCGACATTTACAGCCCCTCCTGGGGAGACAGAAAAAGCCAGAGTCTAGAGAAAGGACCAGAGCTCTGGGACATGATCTGTCTGTGAGCTCCTGTCCTGCCAGTAACACAGACACCTTCCCCTGCTCCCACTCTCCATGTCCCCATCACCTTGAGCTTCCCACCCTCTGGTCTTTTCCTGGTCTAATGCTACAGCTTCCCGTCTTACCCCCTTGCTTCCTGGGATGTGTTGGTAAAAGAACTCTCTTTTCAGCCAGGCATGCTAGACCATGCCTGCAGTCTCTACACTCTAGAAGCAGAGGCAGAAGGGTCATGAGCCCTTTTTTGTTGTTTGCTTTTCCAGACAGAGTTTCTTTGTGTAGCCCTGGCTGTCCTAGAACTTTCTCTGTAGACCCAGGCTGGTCTCAGACTTAGAGATCTGCCTGCCTCTGCTTCCTGAGTGCTGAGATCAAAGGCGTGCATCACCTGGCCCAGCTAGGATCATGAGTTATTAGGTTAGCCTATCCTACAGCAAGACTCCATCTCAAGAAAAAGCAAGACCAAAAACTGTCCCCTTGTGACCCTCCAGGTCACAAACTGTACTCCCTGCAGTCTTGAGTAGTGGGACAGTAAGCTTTCATGGAGCAGGGAGTTTCTTCCCTCCCTGCCTGGACACTCACCAAGATTTCTTCCTGTGCCCTTGGGCAGTAACTGCAGCAGGGTCAGGAGTGTGGAGAGCTGCTCCGGGGTCAGCTGACGCAGCTCTACCCCGTAGCCTGCCAGGACAGCAGCCAATCTCTGCATAGTTATATCTGCTGGGAGCCAGACAAAGAGCTTAGGGCAGATGGTAGGATACCTTGACGGGATGCAGATAGATGGGTGGGGAAGGGGACAAGCACATTTGAGAATTCTGTACACTGATGCCCTCCTATTCTCAGACTTTGAACAACTTGAGGTATACCAGGTGCAAACCCCACTGTCCCTTCACTGGAGTTAGTGCCTGTGGACATCAGCTTGTCGCTAGACAGTTTGAATGTGTGAACCAAAGGCAGAACGCCAAGTGTGGTGATTCATGCCTCTAGTCTCAGTACTCAGTAGTCTGAGGCAAGAGGAATGAAGCCAGTTTGAATCCAGCCTGTGCTAAAAATGAGTTCAAGAATAGTCTGGAATAATAGCAAGATCGCTTAAAAATAAATCAAAAACCTGGTGATGGTGGTACATGCCTCCCAGCCCTTGGAAGGCAGAGGCAGGCAGATCTCTGTGAGTTTGAGGCTAGCCTGATCTATAAGAGCTAGTTCCAGGACAGTTAGGACCATAACACAGAGAAACCTTGTCTCAAAACAGAAAAACAAAATAAAAGTACAATTAAGTAAACAAAAGAGGGGCTGGAGAGATGGCTCAGTGGTCAAGAACTTTTCCTGTTCTTCCAAAGGTCCTGAGTTCATTTCCCAGCAACCACATGGGCTCACAGCCATTTTTAATGAGATTTTGTGCCCTCTTCTGGCCGGCAGTGATACATACAGGCAGAACACTGAGTACATAATAAATAAATAAATCTTTATAAAAAATACATTTAAAAAACAAATGAATAAATGACATCTTCCAGGACTGGCAGGAAGGAACCGCCATAGACAGAGGTGGGTGCCGGGGGTCCACTTACCTGGTTGTACTGCTTGGGAAGGGGGCTTCTCCCCATGACCCCCTACTACTTCCTCCTCAGAGCCCTCTGAAGAGTCCTCTGTCCGGCTGCTGCCCCCTTGCTCTGGCAGCCTTGGTACCCTGGCCCTACCAGGCACTGGCAACTCTTGGGCCATGTAGAGCAGCCCTGGGTCCTGGAAAAGCTGAGCGGGTGAGGGACCCTGAAGGTCTCCGAAGGAGTGGCCAGAGTGAGCCCCCAGAATGGCCTTGGAAGCACTTCTGCTGAAGAGGGCAGGAGCTTCAGCCTTGGGCAGGTGGCCAACACCAACCACCCCTGGGGAGCTCTCTGAGCTCCGGGAGCCATCTCGGGGGCCAAACTGTAAGAAACCAGAGATGTGGATAGGAATTGAAGTCAGAAGTGGGTACTGTGGTTGAGTCATGGCTAGAGTCAAGAGCTCACCTGGTGGAACAGGTAAGGCTGCAGCAATGTGGATTCGTAAGTCAGAGCAGGGTGGGGAGGCTGTGGGGGCATTAGCAGGTGTTCCAAGAGAGGGGGCAGCAGCTCAGCCTGCAGAGAGGACAGTGGAGAGCCCACCCCAGCTCCATTCCCACCCCCTGGAGGCCGAGGGAGCCCCTGGGCAGCAGGAGAGGAGCCAGTGGGATTGCCCTGAGAAAGCAGCTCCCCAGCAGGGCCTGGTCTCCTGGGCATCAAACCAGACCTGGGGAGGAAAAGAGGGAAATAAGGAGTGGGATAGAGGGAGGGAGGGGGAGAGAGAGGGGAAGAGAGGGGAGACTTATTTATATGTTTGTATAAGACAAAGGTGTGGAGAGTTTTCAAGGCTGAGGTTGGACAGAGTCTGCCATTTAGAACAGCTTTATCCTCTTAAATGAAGAGGAGAGATGGGCCAGAGGGCACGGAGGTGAGAGTAGGCCCTCTGGCTTGGTGACTATGCCTCAGCTTTGGGTAAAAAAAAAGAACAGGGGTTTACACGTGTGTGTGTGTGTGTGTGTGTGTGTGTGTGTGTGTGTGTGTGTGTGTGTGCATGTGCGTGTGTGTGTGTGTTTAGCTAGGGGTCAAACCCAGGGCCTTGTGTATGCAAGACAAACACTCTACCACTGAGCTACATTCCCAACCACGTACGCAAAACACACTTGCACAGTCTAGTGAAGCTTAAGGGGATGATGAAAGGGAGATTGGGTGCTGGGGAAGGCATCTGGGGCATACATACATACACACATACATACATGCATACACACATACATACATGCATACACACATACAAGATGGACTGTGACTTTAGGGTGCCTCTGCGTTATTGTTCCTGTGCACCCCACCTCACCCCAGCTCTCTAAGTATATTTTCAAACAACTAAGACTGCCCTGGCCCAACTGCTATTGCCTTATTGATCCTGGTATCATCATCTGACCTCCACAGGTTCTTCTTTGTCTGAGAATTGCCTTTAGAGCAGATGTTCTCAACCCCTGGGTTACCCTTTGAGGGTTGAATGACCCTTTCATAAGGGTTGCCTAAGACTATTGAAAGACACAGGTATTTATATTATGATTCATAAGAGTAGCAAAATTGCAGTTATGAAGTAGCAATGAAGATAATTTTATGGTTGGGGGTCACTGCAACATGAGGAACTGTATTAAAGGGTCATAGCGTCAGGAAGGTTGAGAACCCCTGCTTTAGAGGCTCTAACCACGGAGAGAGAATGCCACTTTCTGCCTTACACAATTCCACACAGCAATGGAACAACTAAGTCCAAGAAAATTCTAGTTTGTCTTTTTTAGATTTATTTATTATGTATATAGTGTTGTGCTTGCATATACAACTGCAAGCCAAAAGAGGACACCAGATCTCACTATAGATGGTTGTGGGGCCCCATGCGGTTGCTGGGAACTGAACTCAGGGCCCCTGGAAGAGCAGCCTCTCAGCCTCTGATCCACCTCTCCAGCCCCTCTAGTTTGTCTTTAACAACGACTTTAAATAGCAAACATCAGCATTTTTTTAAAGTATTTATTTATTGTCCTGTTTTGCTGGATCTCTAGGATAAACTCAGCCCCTTCTGAGCCATGTCAACACATTAGAGGGACCATTCTCAATGCTCTTTTACCTGTGCCCATCTGCTGACCTCGGCACCTCCACCCCCTTGCCTATAAGGAGAGGTACAGATCACCGGCCCCAACAGCCTACAGCTGTTGAGAAAGACTACCTACCTGTCCCTTGGATGGAGTTCTGAGGGATGAAGCCTGGGGATGCGTTCCATCTCCTGGGAGATCACATGCTGGGTGAGGTCATCACGCCATGACAATCCTGTCAGGAGAAAGGACAGGGCTTGAGACTGGGGGCCCAGTACCAGAGTGGAGGCTTGGCAGGGCTGCGCCATTGGAAATGCAGTGGATGAGCTGAGCTGCCTCCCCATTTCTACCCCCAGGTACAACTTTTGGAGTCAAACTGCCTGGGCTGAAACCCAGCTTTGTTTGCTGAAGAGCTGGGGGCCTTGGGTGTTGTTAAGCTTCCAGTGTCCCATCTCAATACTCTTTGGACCTCAACTCTCTCGCCTGGGGCTTTGTATCTCCTAAGACTACTGTGATAATTAAAATAACATATCATGGGTGATAGTTCTGTCACACGAAGAGCTCTTAGCAATGCTGTCACCACTGCCATCTCTTCATTTCTCCATTCTAAGCCTGAGTCTTTTGTATAGTGGGGATAACACACATTTTGTGGGCTCCGAATGCCTATTTCGAACTCTTGGACCATCTCCACCGTGATCCCCACCATGTTCTCCTGCCAGCATCCCCTTATCCTGGGGCATGGGTTCTGACTGACTCTACCCATGAAGCTCTACTCTCAGAAAAGAACTCTCACTCAATCTAGAGGCATAGCATCTCACTCTCCTCCATTCTTCCTTCTATGGGTTTATTTATTTAGAGTCAGGGTCTCACTGTGTAGCACAGGCTGGCCTGGAACTCATGGCGATCCTTCTGTCTCAGCCTCCCAAGTGCTGGGATCCCAGGTTCTGCTCTGGATTTATAATCTGGATTACTCATGACTCATATCCTGGGACCTGCAAGCAGCTGTTCCATGCATGCATCAGAACTCGCTGTGTTCCCTCCAAGGGACCCCTAGATTTCAGTCTCCCCGAATTTCTCTCCTATCTCCATCCTTCTCCTCTCCACTGAGTTATTCCTCTTAGCACGGAAATATGATGTCATTTCTTCCACTTACAGCAATAATGTTTCACCTGTGTCCTCTTGCATCTGTCACGCCAATATATTGCAGCAAACTTCTTTTATTTCCTCCAAGACAGGGTTTCTCTGTGTAACTGTCCTGGCTGTCCTGGAACTCACTTTGTAGACCAGGCTGGCCTCAAACTCAGAGATCTACCTGCCTCTGCCTCCCAAGTGCTGGAGCTAAAGATGTGCACCACCACTGCCCTTGTTGCATAAAGCTTCTTTTTTTTAAATTTATTTATTATGTATACAATATTCTGTCTGTGTGTATGCCTGCTGGCCAGAAGAGGACACCAGACTGCATTACAGATGGTTGTGAGCCACCATGTGGTTGCTGGGAATTGAACTCAGGACCTTTGGAAGAGCAGGCAATGCTCTTAACCTCTGAGCCATCTCTCCAGCCCCCTGCATAAAGCTTCTTAAGACATGTCTTAATATGGATCAATGGTGCATGCCTACAGTCCTGTACTTGTAAGGCTAAGGCAGAAGGATCACCATGAGTTCCGGGACAGCCTAGGCTACATAATAACTTTGGAGCTAGCTTGGGCTACACAGAGAGAGCTTGTCTCAGAACAAACAAACAAACAAACAAACAAAATCCTAACAAACCTAAAAAATAATTTCCAGCAACTTTAGCTGAAGAAGATCTCCTGTGTGTAACTTTAGATAATTCCTATGTGAACAGCTTACCTCTAGGGTCCTATTGTTACCCTTGTTCTGTACCCTTAACCAGCAAGATCTAAGAGGGTGGGGCCTCATAAATGAATATAATTATTAAGATGTATGAAGAGATTTTTGGATGAGGTGCACCTTTACTTCCCCACCAACCAAGTCCCAATCTCTGTGTCCTCGAGCAATCAGACCTCACCTTGGGACGTGAGTTGCCGGAGCACACCTTGTAAGCGCTGGAGAACTGGGGAAGTGACTTGTAAAAGTGGCCGTGCCTGCCCAACTCCTGCCTGGCACTGTCCAAACAAGCCATCTAGAAGCACAAAGGTGCTGTTGTCATGGGGTTTGTAGAAGGCCTTCCAAAGTCCAGGCTGCAGATGGACAATGCTCTTTCCACCTTCTCTGGCTTTAGGGTGCTGCTCTTCTGCCCTCCTGACATCTGGGCTCTCCCTCCCCATCTTTGTCCTTTGAATCCTATGCCAGGGCCCTACTCACCCTGGATACAGACTTCCAGGTGTGAGCAGAGCCTGCGGTCAAACAGACAGCCTGTGGAAAAGCGGATAGATGCTCAGAACACAGAGAAGGGCTAAATGCCTGGGAAACCTGGGAAGCAGATGTGGCCCATTACTTCATTCTAAGGAAGGCTTTAGGTTGGGAGGACAGCAGGGAAAAGGACTAGAATTCTCTCTCTCTTTCTCTCGTGTATGCATACAAATTTATGTATGTTCATGCATGTGTTCATGTGTATGGGGGCCAGAGGTCAATGTTGGGTATCTTCCACACTTGTTGCCCACTTCATATTTTCAAAACTGGGTCTCTCACTGAGTCTGGAGTTTGCCCTGCACATCCCAGAAATTTATCTGTCTCTACCTTTTCAGCCCTGGGGTTGGACATAAATCACATTGCATGGCTTTTTTATATGGGTACTAAAGATCTGAGCTCAGGTCTTCATACTTTATGACAAGCAGTACTACTGACAGAGCCATCTCTCCAGCCCCATGACCTAAAACTCTCGAGGAAGTATGGGGTCTAGCTTTGAATTTTAAAGATCTTAGTTTGAGTCTTTAAAAGGCTCAATTTGCTTAACTGGGAGTTGGAGCAATGCGAGGAAGGGGGCGGAGAGCATGTATTATTGTGGGAGAACTTGAGACTAAATTCAAAAGGAAACCGTAGTTTCCCAAATATCGCAAAACATCCTAACTTTCGTGGCCTGGAACTCGGAAGAGGCGGAAACTCCAACGTGATATGGAAGGGGTGCAGGTGCCTGATTCTGTGGCAGCCTATCCCAGGCTTGCGGCGCTGGTGCTGTCCGTGGTGCTGAATCTGGGAGCCAAGAGTACGTAGGGAGGGGAGCCGGCTACCAAGGGAGGGGTGACGAGACCAGGAGTCTCCACAGGATCTCATCCCTCGGCTCTATCTTGTTAACTCTCGGCCTCACAGGAAGTACCGTACACTGGCCTCCAAGCCAGGGTGGGGAAAGAGGGCGCCAGATGGAGAGGCTGCACCCCTTCCCCCACTCGCCACCTTCCCACCCCCATCCCGGGCCTGTGAGTCAGCGCTGACTCCGTCCGCTTAGATGTGAGTCAGCATCAGACCTGGTTGTGGGGAGGGGGACAAGGAGAGGACCTTCCCCTTTTCGTCCTCTTCTGCTCCCTCCCCCCACGTGTCCCCTTCTTATAGGTGACCAACTCGCAGCAAATGAGCCCTGCTCTCTAGCCAATCCTCCAGGGAAGCTGGAGCCGGGTGACAGAGGCCAGGCTCCTGCCGCCGGGTGGTCGCCTCTTCCACCTTCCTTCCTCCTTCCCGGCTTCCGATTCTTCAGTTCGAGTCTCCACCTCGACGTCTCTGGCCTCTCCATGGTCCTGTAGTCCCTCTAAATCCGTCGACTCGCGTACACCCCCATTCCTCCTCCCGAACCTTGTTTTCCCTGGAGCCCACTTCTCCCAGGTCCCGCCTGCGTATCCCAGCTCCACCTCCCGGCCTACGCCCCTTTCCTTGCAGCCGCCCTCATCTTCATCTTCCTTCGGATCCCTGCCTAGCCTCTCATCTTCCTCATCCCGTAGCCCTCACGCCTCCTCCCCCCCCCCCGCCCCGCTACATTTAGTCTACCTGGGCTTCTTGTCTTTGCGATGCTTCCCTTGCCCCCCTCCACCACTACCGAGTTCTGCTCCCGGCCCCTGCTCTCCCCCCATCAAGTTTTCTCCTGACCGTGGGCACTGATGGCGCTGCAGCCCCTGGGGCGGCCGCTCAGCAGCAGCAGGCAGACCAGCAGCCGGAGGCCCCCGGAGCCCCCGGGACCCCCAGGCCGCCGCGGACGCCGCATCCTTCCCGGCTGCGTGAGCTCGCTCTCCAGCCAGAGTCTCAGGGACGCTGGCGGGAGTCAGCCGAGGAGCCTAGGCGGAGCCTACCGCTCCCCACCCACCTCCAAGGCGGGGTCTACAGGCCCCTCTTGAGGCGACTTAGCCAACTGCAGGCGTGCGGTGACGACATCTCCACCCCCGGCTCTTATGCCTATTTGCGTCACACTGGCGTAAGAGCCCCCTCTTAGCTCGGGAATTACTCAACCTATGTCTCCTCCAACATATAGTAGCTTCCTTTCTAGAATTCCCACTGGGTCCACCCACTCCTGACCTGTATTTTTCAGGTCCACCGCCTCTGTCTCCTTTGCTCAGGGTTGTTGAAAAGGACTCAAGTTCTATGGTGAACAGGAAAGATACGTGGGCCAGCGAGTACACGCCCTGAGACAAGAAGCGTAGGAAACCAGAATAGGAACTTGTAACGCATCTCCATCACAGCTACTGGCGTCATCCCGAAGATCAGGGATGGTTGGGCGTGTGTGCGGGAATAGCCTTGAGCTAGTTGCTTACCTTGTTTAGTAAAGCGAGGGGCAAAAGCACCTGCCCCAGCGGTGGTGGTGAGAATTTATGCGTTAACTCATCTCTGGGCCAAGACCTGTTGTGCAATCATAAACGCTCCTATGCACTGACTTCTTTTCCGTTTACATTCTGTCTTCAAATTTTTTCTTTGGTATTTGTTTTCTTTTAGTTAATATATAGCAACATACATATATCACAGTGTGATATTTCAGTACCTGCACATACATGTATGCAGTGTGCAATGAACAGATCCACATATCTGGCTTAACTATTACCCCCAGACATTCATAATTTCTTTGTGTTAGGAATGCCCAGAATCTTTCCTATCAGCTAATTTGAAATAGCCAGTGCACTGTTGCCACCGATAGTTACCCTACTGTGTTACAGAATGTCAGAAGTTGCCTTGCTTCCCCCAGCTGCACCCCTGCAAGCACTGACATTTGTTATTGACTTTGAGGGTCCCTTAGCCTCCCCTGTCTCAAGCTTATCAACGACCTCTTGGTTTCTACCATAAGCTACACATCAGACCATTTCTCTCCACCCTAACCGCTTCAGTTAGACCATTTCCTCAAGCCGAGCCCAGTAGTTTCCTCCATGGCTTTTTGATGTCACTTTTATTTATCCAGTGGGTCATGGAGTTTCCTTTTTTTCCCACGGCGTTTTCTAAAGTTCCAATTTGATTACGTTACTCTTTTGCCTTATTTTTTATTTTTTAAATTTATTTATTATGTATACAATATTCTGCCTGTGTGTATGTCTGCAGGCCAGAAGAGGGCACCAGACCCCATTA
>NC_022030.1:55781591-55783087 GCF_000317375.1 Microtus ochrogaster | reverse complement strand
GGGAATTGAACTCAGGACCTTTGGAAGAGCAGGCAATGCTCTTAACCTCTGAGCCATCTCTCCAGCCCCCATTTGTTTTGTTTTTAAGACAATATGGGTCTGGTGAGATGACGCAGTCAGCAAAGACATTCACTATCCAAACATGATGACCCTCTGAATCCATGTGAAGATAGAAGGAGGGGACTGTCTCTAAGGCATTGCCTTCTGACCTCTATACACACACACACGCACACACGCACACGCACACGCACACACACACACACACGCACACACACACACACACACAGAGGTATGGTGAAAAAACACTTATCTAGACTTCATCGTTATTGATATTTGGGAGATGTTTTCTCCTTTTTAATATTTAAATAGAAACGATAGACATTAGAAATTTCGCTTATAAATATTTCAACATGCATCTCTAGGAAATAAGGACACTTTCCTACAATAATGTTGCTTAGAGCTCAATTCATATTCAAATATCTCAAATTTTTTGCAACTTGTCTTTTCAGCTTTTTTGTTCAAAGAGGAGTCAATCGAGGGTCACTATTGCATTTAATTATATTTTTTCTTTCTTTATTTTTGCTTTTTTTTCAAGACAGGATTTATCTTTGTCTTGGCCATTCTGGAACTCATTCTACAGACCAGGCTGGCCTCAAACTCAAAGATCAACCTACCTCTGCCTCCTGAGTGCTGGGATTAAAGGCTTGCTCCACCACTGACCACTGCCTGGCCAAATATAATTGTATTCTTAATTCTTTTAAACTTAGCACAGATGACTAATCATCACCATTCCTCCATTTTTCACATTGTCAAGTAGGATAGAAAGGATGTCATTTTTCTCCTCTGAATTCCTTATCTTCTAGATTTGCCTCAGTGTGGGTTTCCCTGCGTTGATGTATGTATCACATACATCCTCTGTATTTCCTTCTGTACAGTAGAAATTATCCCTAAAGTGTTAGTTGGATTGTATTTTTCAAATGTAAACAGAATACCTTCAATTGCTTCATTCCAGGAGATGCATAAAGTCTGGTTATGCTACTACAGGGGGATGTTAAAACCGATAACCAGTCTAAAGTAGAGCCAGCCACATGTTTCCTAATGTTATGAGCATGAACACGAAATCCATGGGATATGCTGGCACCATGAGAACATTTAGCTCCCCAACCACCAACTTTTTCATCTAGTTTCTTCCTGCTCCTCCTTTTAGTATCTGCTTGGAATGAAACTCAGAGCCTCTGACTTGCTAGGCAAGTTCTGTACCATTGAGCTACGTTCCTGGTCCACAGTGGTGATTTCTGACTAAAATATTTCATTCCAGTTTGCAAATTGTAATTTTTTATTTTCTCATTTTTTGACATTTATCAGCTTTCAGTCATTACCCTGAAATACAATGCCAAATGAAGAAGAATGTGTTCTCTCTGTCTCTCTCTCTCTGTCTCTCTCTGTCTCTCTCTGTCTCTCTCTCTCTCTCTCTCTCTGTCTCTCTCTCTCTCTCT
>NC_022030.1:55774651-55781491 GCF_000317375.1 Microtus ochrogaster | reverse complement strand
TCTCTCTCTCTCTCTCTCTCTCTGTCTCTCTCTCTCTCTCTCTCTGTCTCTCTCTCTCTCTCTCTCTGTTTTTGTTTTTCAAGACAAGGCCTTTTTTTGTAGCCCTGGCTGTCCTGGAGCTCACTTTGTAGACCAGGCTGGCGTCAAGTTCACAGATATCCGCCTGCCTCTGCCTCCTTAGTGTTAGGGATAAAGGTGTGAGCCACCACCGCCCATCTTAGAATATATTTTTCACCTTTGATCTTACATTCAGACTAAGAAGTAGTTGTAATCATTTTTTTAATATTTTATTATTTATTATGTATGCAATATTCTGTTTGTGTGTCTGCCTGCAAGCCAGAAGACTCCATTACAGATGGTTGTGAGCCACCATGTGGTTCTTGGGAATTGAACTCAGGACCTTTGGAAGAGCAGGCAACGCTCTTAACCTCTGAGCCATCTCTCCAGCCCTGTAATCATTGCCTCAATAATGGTATATGAGTTTTATTAGAGTACTTTTGTGATTTTTCTTTTTTAAATATATTACTATTTATATAGTCAATGTTCATTGCATTGATCAGTCACAATAATTACTTTTTGAAATTCAAATTATCCCCAAACAAGTCAGTGACAGGTTCTTGAATTAGATTTCAATGTCCTTTTGAAATATCCCATAAATCACTAAGTCTCTCTCTCTCTGTCTCTGTCTCTGTCTCTCTCTCTCAATCACTAAGTCTCTGTCTCTCTCTGTCTCTCTCTGTCTCTCTCTCTCTCTCTTTTGTCACTCCAAGATGTACCGGGTTTTTCTTTTTCTTTCTGTCTGTTGATATGGAAGCAGCCATTCATCTGAAGAGATAAGGAAGCTTTCAGTAAGGGCTGATTTTAGAGGCTAGAATCTGGATGTTAGGAGTGAAATGACTGCTGAGGGGAGCACTGACTCTAGACCTTGTCTATGAGCTGAGCCAGGGTATTAGATACAACACACACATACACATGCACACTCCAGTTTGTATTTACAGATTTATTTATTCATGCATTTTTTGTATATGAGTGCTCTATTTGCATGAATGCCTGCATGACAGCGGAGATGGTTTGTGAGCCACCACGTGGTTACTGGGAATTGAACTCGGGATCTCTGGAAGAGCAGTCAGGGCTCTTAACCACTGAGCCATCTCAACTAGTCCTCCAGCTAGCATTCAATGATGTTTTTTACTGAGCTTTCTACGCTTGTAATTCTTTTTTTAAAATTTATTTATTTATTATATATACAATATTCTGTCTGTGTGTATGCCTGTAGGCCAGAAGAGGGCACCAGACCTCATTACAGATGGTTGTGAGCCGCCATGTGGTTGCCGGGAATTGAACCCAGGACCTTGGGAAGCGCAGGCAATGCTCTTAACCTCTGAGCCATCTCTCCAGCCTCACTTGTAGTTCTTTATTCTTATGCTGGAAACTGAGGTTCCTGGTGACATTAATATAACCACATGTATGACTAATCTAATACACAATCAACAATGCACATAGACTCATACAAATATTGCTCTACTAATAGACAGTGAAAGCTGTAGAGATAGCTCAGGGATTAAGAGTACCTAGTAGCCTCTTGCAGAGGGCTCGAATTCAGTTCCCAGCATTCCTAAGGAGACTCACAACCATCTGTACAATACCTCCCATTCAGGTACTGTACAGGAAGAGGTACTGGCCTCTTCTGACATCCTCAAGCACCAGGCTTGCATGTGGTGCATGCTGACAAAACACTCATACACTAAAATAATAAAGCAATGAATACATGTTTTTGAGATAGGATCTGCCTTGGCTGGCATAGAACTTCCTATTGCAGACAAGGTTGGCCTCGAACTCATAGAGATCTGCTTGCCTCTGTCTCCCAAGTGCTGGATTAAAAGCATGCACCATTATATATACCTGGCCTAAATTTTGCCTTTAAATATAACTTCTAAGGATGCATAATCAGAATACTGTGTTCTAGGATTATTTCAAACAGCTCTTCTGTTTGTGTATTATGGTTGGCAATTTGATATATAATTAGGATTTTTTGTTTCAGTTTATTTTTAGCTATAGGATGGTGCTTTATATTCTTTATATAATTTTATTTTGAGCCCTTTGCGAAGCTATGGAATGTAATAAGATATGCTTGCAGAACTCTTCTACTGACTTCTACAACACCCCTGCCACCTTCCATTTTATCCCGTTTGTTTCCCCTTTTAAAGTTTATAAATTGTTAACTATCACAGATAAATATACAAAACAAAAGGAAGTATCTTGTTTTCTTGGCCACCCAGGCCCCCAGTTGCAGAAGGGAAGCATTTCCAGTACCCCAGGAGGCTCCCTGAGCATCAGACATTACCCTTTCCAATGCTAACTAGAATCACTCTCTTAGTGACCATGTCCCTTGGCTTTCCCTTATGGCTTAGAGCTGAACGTGGCACCACAAACTGTCAGTCGAGTGGGGGTCATCATGGGTTATGAACTGATAAATGTGTTTGCCTTGTGTGTGTTTGCTGCTGCACCTGTGTTGGAGGGGATACGTGCCCTGAAGCAACCTCACAGGGAGGTGGGGGACTGGGGACTTGAACACCCTGGCCTCTCCTCAACACTCTGCTCTAATCTCCTTTTAGGTATTCTCATCCTGCTAACCTAAGAGGAAGAGACATTCGTTCACAACGCTCCCCTGGGACAGAAAAGGAGGTGAAGATTAATGAAGGGAAAATTGTAGCTGCAGAAAATGTAAGGTGCCCATTTATTTACCCATTATTTGATTTTGCTTATTTCCTCCTCTGTTTTTTTGTGTGGAAATTATTAGTCAGTTGTTTATTTTCTCCTCCTCTTCCTCCTCCTCCTCCTCCTCCTCCTCCTCCTCCTCCTCCTCCTCCTCATCATCATCATCATCATCATCATTGTGTTTTACTTTTCAGAAGTTAGTAACTATTAATATCTTTTCTGTGTGTCTGTCTTTCTCCAATTTCCCATTTATTTATTTATTTATTTATTTATTTATTTATTTATTTATTTATTATGTATACAGTGTTCTGCCTGTGTGTATGTCTGCAGGCCAGAAGAGGGCACCAGACCTCATTACAGATGGTTGTGAGTCACCATGTGGTTGGTGGGAACTGAACTCAGGACCTTTGGAAGAGCAGGCAATGCTCTTAACCGCTGAGCCATCTCTCCAGCCCTCCAATTTCCCTTTTTATAAGGGCAGCAGCTACTTTGGACTAAAGTTCATTTTGATGACCTCATTTTAACTCTACAGCTTTATTTACAAATAAGCTCGTGCCTGGAGGTTCTGAAGACTAGAGATTTGAAGGTGAGTTTGGAGGAGACAAAATTCAAACCACAGCAGCTGTCAGGTCATAAACACATCTTTAGGGCCTCTCTCTTTTGGTTCAGCCAGAAGCGGTCCCTGCTCTTTCTGCGCCATAACCCACCACTGTGCAGATGCCCAAAACCTCACTGTTCTACAATTTTCACTGCTGCTCCCTCTTTCAGAAACATTTATGTCTGTCAGGTGTGATTCAAGCTGTGTTACCTTATCCTTTGTAACAAAAATCAGGCCTACTTTCTTCGGGAAGCTCTTATCTGAGTCAGGTGGCACACACACTCGGGAGGCAGAGGCAGGAGGATCTCTCTGAGGGAGAGGACAACCTGATCTACAGAGTGAGTTCCAGGACACCAGGACTGTTACACAGAAAAACCCTTTCTCAAAAAGCAAAACAAAACAAAAACAAACAAAAAGAGGAAAGAAAAGAAAGTTTCTATGTGGGGCTGAAGAGAGGGCCAAGGACTGGGATTTGGCTCTCAGCTCCCACAGTGCCTTACAACTGTTGTAACTTCAGTTCCAGGAGATCCAACACCCTTTTCTGGTTTCCAAAGGCACCAGGCACACACGTGGTACATATACATACATCAAACACTCACACACATAAAATAAAAATACATAAATCTCAAGAAGTTCCCATCTTTTGCACCCATTCGCTCTGCTTCATGTTAGCAGACTTTAAACTTCCACTACTGTTTTCCCCCTAAGCTCTGCCACTTTTTCCTGGGGGTGGAAGTATTAGAAGGGACAGGGGATGGACCACAGAGGGCCACTTTGATTTTTAGGACATGATTGAGAAGGTGTGCTAAGGATGAGGCTCCTATGTGTAAAAATAACAGTGCATGCAAGAGTCTGAAAGTATAGGCCCTGGCACATGTGCCCTGCACAATTAGGGCTGAGCTGCTAGAGCAAACAGTGTGGTACAAGGGAAAGCAGAATTGACCGAAGGGATCGGCAAGAATCTAACTACTCCATGAGCCAGACATATTGCTTGGACTTCTCCCTTGAAAATTATTTGTAACCAAACTCTCCAACAGTGAGTACGTTGTTTTATTCACGACTAGCTCACCAATGCCTAGGGGGTGTGTACCCATTTCTAGAGGGATGTGTACCCATGCCTCAAGGGTGTGTACTCATGCCTAGCAGGGTGTATGCCCATGCCTAGAGGGGCGTGTAGCACACAGTAGACTTAGTAGGAGCCAACTCAAAAGAGACAAGAAATTGGGAGCTGCATTTTATGTGTGAGGTAGTCCTGGAAACTACACATTAGGACTGGAAAACTCAATCCTATTAAAGAAGAAAAGTCCAAGCTGGGTTGTGGCAGCACACACCTTTAATCTCAGCACTCTGGAGGCAGAGACAAACAGATCTCCGAGTTCCAGGTCAGTCTAGTCTAGTCTACAGAACGAATTCTAGGACAGTTGGGGCTACACAGAGAAACCCTGTCTCAGAAAAGAAAGAAAGAAAGAAAGAAAGAAAGAAAGAAAGAAAGAAAGAAAGAAAGAAAGAAAGAAGAAAAGGTTGTCTATGGTATGAAGCATGGTGTTGAACAGGTTACCACTGGGGGCTGGTAGCCACTGGGTTGACAGCCACTGGGCATCCTCTAAAGAATATCCAATATTCTTCAGAACTGTCCATGAGGAAAGTCCTTCTCGGGAACATTAAATCCCAGAACCTTCAGGACAATCTGAAGCACAAAAAGGTACATTCTATGAATTCCCAGATGAGACGCAGAGAACTCAGAGTTTGGGATGGGAAGATGTTAGCAGAGGCAGAAACTATTCACTTGCTGTGACAATGTGGTCAGGAGCTAAGGGATGGGATGTCCACCGTGTTTGCTTCCTTCAGATGCTTGAATGAACCTATACTATCTCTGACTACTTACTCTTCAAGGTCTCCGAGATTATAAGGTATATTCATAGAGGTACCAAAAGCAGACGGCCACAGGAGCTTGGCACAATGGTTCTCGGGGTTAAACAAAGAATAAAGGCCATAGGAGCAGGTTTGGGAGACTAGCAATGGTTAATTGACTTGATGGATGCAAGGAACAAATGAATGGAAAGAAGTGACAGGAAAGAAATGTGGATTCTATTTCCACATAACATGGAAGGCTGGGCAACCAGATCATACAACATGACTAGGGTGCCAATGGAAAAGGCTACCGTGACAGCAGTGGTCACCCCTCACAGTCTCTACTTCAGAAGCCAGCCTTGGACCAAGCATTCAGAGCCATGTCTCCTTTACCCCTACCTCTCTCCCATGGGAACTTCGGTTCAATTCCTGTCCCATGTGCCCGGCCTCGAGATAGGCTCACAGAAAGCGTTTGCATAAAAGTCAACTTTAATTATCCTTATTTGGGTCATCCAAGAATTGACCCTTTGAGGGCAATGAGGAGGGTCTTGAGGAAAGGGACTTTATACAACGAGATCTCAGTCAGCAACAAGGTTGAGACCCACAGTGGGGTATGGCCCAAAGAAGCCCTAAAAGAGAAGAAACAAGGAAATTGAAATCAGGCTGGAGAGACATTGTGCCTCCCTATCTGCCCTTTTCCCTCAAATACGTAATAACTATTTGGTTTGAGTAAGCCTTCCCCATGGTGATTCAGCCCATGGGTTGATAGCCTAAGCTCCTGGCTCCCACATAAGGCTTCTCCTCCTGCTGATGGTGAAACTTTGTTCGTCTTCCTGGAAGCACCACAGCCACCAGCTCAGCACAGGTGGTGAGTCTCTGTCATTTAGCTCATATTATGTTACCCCAGCAACTAAGCCAGGTTTAGGACTCCTAGCCACCATGCTGCAGGAATGGGAGGCCATTTTCCTGGAAAGCATCAAGGGCTGGGACCCACTTCTCACAGGCTGCCTCTAGATGGAGGGTGTGCATAGGGAAAAGCAGGAGAGGACAATTGTTAGCTCCATTGCTACTACCAAAACCCAAGCCCTTTCTGCCTCCCTGGACCAGAGTGGCCCACCTCTCACATCTCCATGTTTATTCTTGTTCTTACTGTCCCATTACCCATCGTCACTGTAGGGTTTTTTTTTTTAAATAATGTTTTTTTTTTCAAAGATTTATCCATTCATTGTGTATACAGTGTTCTGTCTGCATGTATGCCACCAGACCAGAAGAGGGCACCAGATCTCATTATAGATGGTTGTGAGCCACCATGTGGTTGCTGGGATCTGAACTCAGGACCTCTGGAAGAGCAGGCAGCGCTCCCAACATCCAAGCCATCTCTCCAGGCCGGTATTTTTTCTAAAAGATGGGCAGAGTTTTGTTCTGTAGCCTTGAATTTACAATCTTGCCACCTCAGTCTCCTGAATACTAGGATTCAGTATGCACCACCATGCCTCACAACTAGGGTGGCCTTTTAAAAACTAAATGTCTCATGAGGACATTCCCTTCCTCAAAATATTCCAGTAACTCCCCACTGTTCCTAATGTAAAGTGTGCTCTGTGAGCCCCTACGTGGGCTTCCTTCTCCATCCTTAGCTGTCACTGGATGCTGCCTTCCTTCTCCATCCTTAGCTG
>NC_022030.1:55766120-55773749 GCF_000317375.1 Microtus ochrogaster | reverse complement strand
CTTGGCTGTCACTGGATGCTGCCTTCCTTCTCCATCCTTTGTTCTGTCACTTGAGGCTCTGCTCCTCTGCCTGGCCATGACATTCTTGCCTCCAGACATTTGTGGTTGCAATGCCCCCTCCTTTGTGTCTTCTGACGGTTACTCTCTTATCATTTGTGTCTTAGCCCTAAACAAGACCTTTCAATATGGGGAAATCTGATGTTTGGAACACCCCCACCCCAAGGCCTCGAGTGAGAGAGCAAGAATCATACAGGGGAAGCTGGAAATTGGGAGGCCTGGGTCTAGTCGCATAGACACAGCATGACAGGCTAAGGAAGCTTTATTAGCAGCCTGTGCCCCAAATTCCATCTGTAAAGATATTAGATGGGTGACTTCTAGTCTGCCTAGGCCATCCCAGAGCAAGGCAGAAGATGTTGTTGCAGCCTCTGGTCCATGCTTCCACGATATACAGAGCTCCTCTTAGCTAAGATGGCAGTCTTCGGTTTTCAATTCCCGTTTTAAACTCAAACCTGATGCATGATCTTTCAGCTTTTGTCCTCCTTAGGGGCTCCCTGAAGCTGTGTCATGACCCATCACCTTCTCATCTGGATACCTAGTTAGTAGTCTATAAACAAGCAGGACTATCCTTTGAGTACAAAAGTTTGCTTCATCCCTCTTTTATACCTGCCCCCCCCATTTAAACATGTCTTTGATGACTCTAGTGTCTTAGGAGAATTGAACCCTCACCTTGGCGGGGTGAGTTGCTTCTTGCTTTGGAGCCTTTGGAACTACTTTTGGGACAAAGCATCGGTCCTTGCTCGCCTTGACTGTTGGACTCTAACGGGGGAGAGAAGGTAGGAGTCAGGAAAGAGGCAGAAAGGAGGAGACGATCTGAGCAGGAAAGTCAAAGGAATCCAAAGCCATGGTTCACAGTTTGGGGGACAAATGGTCTCACCTTGGGGTATAAGAGTCCAAGTTTCTCTTCTTGTTTACACCTAGAAGAGACAGGGATGACAGGTGGAACCTCAGCTTGCCAATACCTCCCCCTCCCTTTTTGAAGTACAAGTATTATCCTCATTGAATTATCCCCACTGATCCCAGAGATGGAGCACAATACTTCTGGTAGCATCTACACACACTTCTAGTGCCCTAAATAGCAGGGGCTGAGCAAAGGTTTCCATACCTCACCGCAGTGGCTGCAGTGGGGGAAACTGTCTTCGCATCCTTCCGGCACATCCGATGTTGGAGGTGGAGTCTGTTGAGGTGCTCCACCTTCTTGGTCAGCACTTCTTCAGCTATTTCATCCACCCAGAACAGGTCTGCAGGGTGAAAGGAAGGAGTGAAAGCGGCACCAGGGGCAGAGAGACCTTTCCCTCCAGTTTATATAAAACCACATTTAATGGAGAAAGTTATGTGTTGTGGCATGGAAATGTTGCTGGGGATCTCCCTGTCTCTGTGTCCCCACCCTCAGCACCAGCACAGGTTTTACAGACATATACCACTGCTCCTGTCTGGGTGATGGGATACAAACTCTGGTCCTCCTAACTGGATGGCAGACATTTCCCAACTGAGTCACCTCCCCAGACCTAGGACTGAATATTTCTAACTGATTTCCTGATGATGATCAATGTGTTGCTGGTCTAGGAACTTTTTAAAGAATTGGGTATGGTAATGTTGACTCAAGGCAGATTTTCTATCCTATCTACTCACATGTGAAACTCGGCAGAAGGATCAGCCGTCCTTCTTTAATGGACCGCCTATCTCTCTACTTTATTACATAGTTTTCCTGTTTTCCACTCAGAGGCTGAGATGTACTCTTGGCTGAGTGATTAAGGAATCCTGACTCTAGAAAAATTCAGATGGTTCCAGAAGTAGGTAGGGACTGGTCCCAAGGACTTGTATGCTGTCCTCTTCAGGGTGTTCAAGTGATAACAATCTCTTTATCTAGATTGTACCTCACTTTTTTCTTGTTCCCTTTCCCACCAAGGTGATAAGAAAGTAAAGGCATGCAAGCAAGAGAAATCTTACCCTCTGGCCAAAAGTCCCTTGCTACTCTCCCCCAGATCTGACCGGGCCCCCATCTCTGTTTTCCGGCTTTTGCTTACCTTCTGGGATGAGATGCTGGAGGATAAGTTGTAAGTACCAGGAGACTGAAGCAGCAAATTCTTGGAATGACCAGAACTGCTCCGTTGCTACGTGGCCCTGACCATCTAAGGGCAGAATAGGGCTGTCAGCAAAGACTTTGGGCTGAATCGCTCCAAATACCAGCTGATGGGAAGCCACTACCTTTTCCTCATTGTTAGCACAAAGCCAGGTCCTTCCCCATGTCAGAGCTGCCGTTCTTTCCTTCATCACCACCAGCCCCTGGACTCTAGGCTCCTTGTGTTTTGTCATTGTTTGAAATAGGACTTTATTAAATAGCTCCATCTACCTGCCTCTGCCTCTGGAACTAAAGGTCTGCACTGCCTCACCTGGCTTCCATTCAGTCTTGGTATCAATATCCAGGAAAGAACCAAGTACACAGGCCAAAAAAGAAGAAAATTCTGTGAAGGTTCAGGTGCAAAAGGACTCTTGGCAAGCTACCCACTCATGGTGGGCAGTCAGATAGACAGGTAGAGTCTGGCTGCACACACGGTGGGCAGTCGGACAGACAGGTGGAATCTAGGAAGCAGACAAGCGCATCTTAAGGAAAACTCTGAAGACAGGAGGGACTGGGGGAAAGAACTGGAATCCTCAGAAAGAGAAAATACCATCTCCCCAGTATCTTCAGGGGGCTCGGTCTCAGACTACCCTCCAAAATCTGTAGATCTTCAAGACCCTAATATAAAATGCTTTATTATATGTATATTTGCAAATATCCTCCTATACACTTTATTTTTGATTGCACTTTGTGTGTGTGTGAGTGTGTGCGTGCACACACTCACTCACACACATACACATGCGTAGATAAAAGCATGTGCCACAGCACAGAAGTTTGGAGATCAGAGGTCAACTTCCAAAGTCAGTTCTCTTCTTCTACTATGTGGGCCTGAAAGATCCAACTCAGGTTTTCAGGCTTGGTGGCAAATGTCTGTATCTGCTGAGTCCTCCTGCCAGCCCCTTCTTGAGTATTTTAAACAATCTCCCAATTATTTACAATAGCTAATATATAATGAGAATAGTTACTTTATGCCTTGTTTAGAGAATAATGATGGGGACGGGTCTGCATTCAATCCACGTTGGTGCAATTGAGGATGCAGAATTCCATGATGGAGAATGTGTGGGCAGGGAGGGCTGACTGTATTCTTCTGTGTAGGGTCTGAAGGTTGGGATCTATTCCCTAAACCCCAGTTTGCCCAACTGTGTGTAAGAGAAGGGCAGGGATGAAGAAACTCCTGGTTCTTGTTCCAGACAAGTGGTTATGGCTAAAGAATAAATCTCCTTACCCAACTTCAGCTAATTAAAAAAAAAGAAAGGGAGAAGGCTGGCCTCAAATTCTCAATCCTGATTCAGCCTCTTTAGTACTAGAATCATAGGTCTTCCGAGAAGGTGCAATGCTCCCCCTCACTCCATTCAGATGGATGCTCAATACAATCGGGAACGATCCCGATCCCAGGAAGAAATGGACCTTCTTAGTGCCCTGGTGAAAAAGAGAACTTTCGGAGGAGAGGCGTTGTTGTCTGAGACAGCGTCCCCAGAGCAGTAATGGAGTTGCTGGGACTTGGAGCTACACCAGGACCATAGAATGACTGGAGCTCTCCGTGGTGCTGAGGGCCAGGAGTGGTCACCGTGGGCGGTAAGGAGAGACACCTCGGTATCTGCGATTCACACCCCACTCCCATGCCACCCAAACCCCACCCGCCTCAGCCCTCCTTTCGTCTGACACCAAACCTCATCCCACAGTGCCTTGCGAATGCCCTGCATTGGCTTCCAAACCCAAGAATCCTGCCGGGAGGCTGGACGTCAGACTAGGACTTTATGCAGTGTCTGCGCAGGTATTCTGAGACTGCGCAGTCTGTCCCCGACTGTCTGTTGCGGAGTGCGCACCAGGTCCATCCAGGATAGCGCAGAACAGTCAGAGGAAGGAGAACGGTCTTCTTTCCCCTCCAAACTGTTTCACCCCAACCTAGCACTCCCCACCCCATCCAGAAACCGGATCCCAGGCCCCTGGGCTCTGCGGGACAGTTGCTGAGCCTTGCTCTGTCTCTCAGCCCCACTCGCCTACTCCCTTGATCCCGGACCAAGTACCCAAACAAACCGCTCTTGTTCCTATACTAAACCCGTTCATCTTTGTCTTCCCCACTCTTTCCGAACCCCCAGCCTTCCCCTGGGTCCGCTCCTCCTATGGTTAGACCCGTACACAAGCCCCCAAGACGACTACACCTCTCTCTCTCTCTCTCTCTCTCTCTCTCTCTCTCTCTCTCTCTCTGTATTCCTCTCCTCCGTCGAAGATTAGCTCCTCTGCTCTCAGAATTGCTCTCTGGCCCTGCCCACACCCCCCGGGTTTCCTCCTGACCGTGGGTATTTATGTCGCTGCAGCTGCCTGGGCGACTGTAAAGCAGAAGGAAGCAGACCAGGAGCTGAAGCCCCCCGGAGCCCTCGGGCCTCAAGGACCTCTGCATCTTCCCTGGATCCGAGCGCTCGCTTCCTTCCCCGGGCTAGGTCGCAGTGGCGGTGGCAACAACAGCCAGGGGGCTGGGCCAGGATCTGCAGAGCCCTCCTCTGCAGCTCGGCCAATCGCAAGCGGGCTCTGCCCCTGCGGACGCCTTCCCAAGTCCGCCATCTCCTTCTGGCCTCTGTCCATTCGACCTTCTGGAATTTCTGCCCTTACCCTCTACACGCTTTTCGAGATAAACCTTCATTCTCAGCCCCCAGGGAGGGAGAAATTGATTGATTTTACAATGGGGGTGGGAACAAACCAACTTCATGGTTTTGGTTGTGATATGTAAATCTGAACTGCGAGGGAAGAGTGAGCACTCAGTGTGATATCTATTGCCTTTGACACTCGTTTTATTTTCATCCATTTAAAATCTTTTAGCAGCCATGTGGATTCAACCCGCAAAACATCGAACGTTCATCCTCCATTTCCCACAGCCACTGCGGTTGCCCTAATCCAAACCACGGTACTCTTTAGAAGGAATCTATTTCAATAACTAACCACCTGACCCTCTGCTTCCTATGGGACAGTGTGCGTCGTTTCTAAACTGCAGTAGGAGTTTTGTTGAAAACTGAATGTTTTGGATTGGCGCATGGCGGACTCTCTGGATTACATTATGTTTCTTTAGGAGTTACTGCTGAGGCTCTTTGGGGATTTCAGTGAGAAGCATGCCCTCTAATTTTGTGGGTTCTGCGCTCCAGGCTTTGCCCCTTTAGAACTGTGGCAGCTGCTGGAAGCTTTGTTTAGATGTTTGGCTTTCCCTTTAGGCGCTTTGAAACCTCACCCTGAGCATTTGCTGTCTGGAAGGTAGCTAAGAATTTGAGGGGATTTATATTCATATTTTAGGTTCTCTCTCTGTAGATCACCCATTCCCCAGACTTCTCCTTCAACTTCTGGCTGCTTTGGGATCCCAGTATTCACAATGTCCACCAGTGACGTCATCACTTCCCGCCCAAACCTACTTTCCCCCTGTGCTGCCTTGAACAGTGAAGTGTCTTGATAGAAAAGGCCCGCTGAATGTGGAACTCACCTAGTGGGGCTTCTATTCTTTAGGGATTATGATCCCACCCCTTTTCTTCCTTTTGCTTTGACTCTATGCCTTCATACAGCTTTCTTTGTGTTTTGTCTGGAATGGATATAGTCAGTGTTAGTTTACAGGATGGTCTAGCCCAAGCTGTCTTACCATACCAGTACCTGAACGTTTATCTTATTATCAGTGATTATGTGCTGAACATTTTATTTTAAGTGATTTATAGGAACAATTTGAGGGGTGTTATGGAACATAAATTGGCATATTCCGCCCTGGAGGGAACCTAATGAGACTCAAGAATAGTAAAGAGGAGCTTGTGAAGACTCAGAGAGTTTGATTGTTGGTTTGTTGTTTGTTCGTTTGTTTAACTTTTTGAGACAGAGTTTTGTAAGTCAGCACTTGGCTGTCCTGAAACTCATTATGTAGACTGGGCTGGCGTTGAACTCAGAGATCCGCCTGCCTCTGCCTCCTGAGTGCTAGGATTAAAGGCGTGTGCCACCATGTTCACAAGACTCAGAGAGTTCTTAAGACTCAGAGAATAAACAACTTAAAAACTCCAGGAAGTCCCTAAGGATGGCCAAATGCATAAGGTCCTCCTTCTCTGCCGATAAATAAGCAATAGGAACAACTGAGGAGATGCTCATACCCACATGGTAGAAGAAGAAAATTGCCTCTGGCAAATTGTTCTCTGATCTACAACACATGCATGTGTCCACACATACCAAATAAATATAATTAAAAATGAAGCAACTTTAGGCATAGGGTCACATGAGTGAGAGCCTGTTTTGAGAGGTATAATACACAGAGAAAGGGGGCCTGTCAGTCTGAGCACTAGTGGATGCTCTTCTCCTCTTAAGGTTCCAGTCTCCTGGGACTCGCTATAACAATGACACGCCTTAAATCACAGAACCTGAGAGGATCGCTGGGCTGGCCAGGGCAACACTGTGACACTCTGTATCTAAATAAACAGAGATGTGGAGAAAAACAAATACTCCTTTTTGCTGTTTGTTTCTGAACGTAACTGCTGAGAACAGCGCCCCTAAAACGGGATAGGATCTCAAGCCTACTGGACCTGGAGCTCACAGAGGTGAACTTTCTTCTTCAAGGGGAAAAGAAAAAGTATTTAACACCTGCCTGCGGGCAGCAGGTGAGAGGCTATGGTTTGTTGATCCTTCCTTGTCAGGAATGATGTCCAGAAGGAGGGAGCACTCAGACCCCTGGTCTCCATCTGTGTCAAGAAGCTGCCTGCTCACTTGTCCTCACTCATCCTCAGGATGCCCCTCCCCCCCCTCCTTCACTGACCCTATGAATCTCTCTTCAGAGGTTCTGGCTAGGGCTGCCCTTCTGCCTCTTAGGCCTCTTTTGTGCTTTCAAGAAAACTTGATTTTATTTAAACAAATCTAGCAGCAGGTTACCATATGACTGGTTTGTAGACGGTAATAAGGGTAGAGAAGACTTAGCCCGCTATAGGGTTTTGCTCAGAGAAAGAAACAGCCCTAAGAAGATTTAAAATGGGAGGAAAATGGGGTTTGAAGTTCCTGTGCATTCGTGCTGGGCCTCCCCTCTCCCACCCCACTTCGCAGAGGACTGTAATAGTATTGATTCGGCCCGTCTGGAGGCCCAGTGACTCAGCATGCCTCCCTTGATTCTCACGCCCTGATCCTCTCATCGTTGCTGATTTTCTGTGCAGAGCTCGATGAGACACTTGAACCTGGCAGGTTCTTATTAGCATACTTCATAGCACCATGACAACCAGTTATCAGTGCGGGAATCAGTCACTCGGTGCTGTTAATATCCCCCCAGCAACCAATCCAGGCAGGAGCAGCGGATCTGCCATGGCAACAGAAGTCAGAAGCCATTTCCTTGGATCCCCTCCCTTGGAGTGAAGTGCACAGTGCCCAGCTGCACCACAGCGCCCAGCTGCACCACAGCGCCCAGCTGCACCACAGCGCCCAGCTGCACCACAGCGCCCAGCTGCACCACA
>NC_022030.1:55758250-55766020 GCF_000317375.1 Microtus ochrogaster | reverse complement strand
CAGCTGCACCACAGCGCCCAGCTGCACCACACCGCCCAGCTGCACCACAGCGCTCAGCTGCACCACACCGCTACTCCGGGCTGCCGCAGTCATCCTCAAGCCAGGACAAAGCCTCCTGACAGATCTATCCATGCTGCTCTTGCCTTTGCTGGTGCAGTCTCCAGCAATGCTAAGATAGTCCCGAAACTGTTTATCTATTCTACACGATTCTTCCCCCCTGAAGTCCCCAGTGTCTTTCTTGTGCACTTTGCAGAAGAGCTAGGTCCTTTGCAATTCTCTGCAAGGACCTCTGTAATCATTTCGGGTTTATTTCCCAAACTCTGCCCCCCCCCCAGTAGCTGTTCTGTTTGTTCCTCTCAGGGGCCATTTAAGAACTGAGAAATAGGAACTTAAGAGATGGCTTAAAAGCCTTGCTGCTCAGCCGGGCGGTGGTGGCGCACGCCTTTAATCCCAGCACTCGGGAGGCAGAGGCAGGCAGATCTCTGGGAGTTCGAGACCAGCCTGGTCTACAAGAGCTAGTTCCAGGACAGGCTCCAAAACCACAGAGAAACCCTGTCTCGAAAAAAAAAAAAAAAAAAAAACCCTTGCTGCTCTTGCAGAGGACAAGGGTTTGACTCCTAACTCCAACATGGTGGCTCAGAATCATCTGTAACTCCAGTTCTAGGGGACCCAATGCCCTTTTCTGGTCTCTGCAGGCATTTCACACATATGGAGTACATACGTACATGTAGATAAAATGCACATATACATATAGTAAAGGGAAAATATCTTGCTGTGGTTGGAATACGAAGTATACTCCTAGGCTCATGTATTTGAATAAATGGAGGCCATATGGTGGTACTGTTTCGACATGCATTTTTCTTTTTTTAACTTTTTAAAGAGAGGGTCTCACTGTGACATCCTTGCTGGGCTAGAACTCACAATGTAAACTAGGCTGGCCTCAAATTTACAGATACTTGCCTGCTCCTGCCTCCCAAGTTCTGATATTAAAGACATGTACTACAGCACCTGGTTTGGTGCCACTGCTGAAAAGGCTCTAGGCAGATTAGGAAAGGAGCCTTGCTGTAGAAAGTGGCTCACTCGGGACAGACACTGATTCCAGATCTCACCAGATGTGAGCAAGCAGCCAGACTACTGCTGCCATGGCAGGCTGCCATGGTGATGTTCCCTCAAATCATAAGCCAAATAAACCCTCCCTTGCCTTAAGTTGCTTCTTGGTCATAACAGTGAGAGAAGCAATTGATACACAAACGAGGAGCTGCTGGTGTAGCTCAGCTGGTAGAGAGCTTGCCCAGCATGTGCAAAGCCCTGGGTTTGACTTCCAGTACCCCATAACTGGGAGTGGTGGTGCAGGCCTGTAATTCCAGCAAAACAAATAAACAAAAACTCATACATGAATAGGAAAAGATCGTGGTAACACAAAACAAAACAAGACTGAGGTACTCATATTGATTTTAGATGAACGGACTTCAACACAGAGACAATCCGGAGGATAAAGGAGAATACTGCTTAATAATAAAAAATAAAAATAATGAAAATGATAAAAGTTTATCTAAAAATAAATCAGGGAGCTGGAGAGATGGCTCAGCAGTGAAGAGCAATGATTGCTCTCCCAGAGAAGCTTCCAGAGGATCTTCCAAGCTCAAATCCCAGCATCCACACAGCAGCTCACACTGTCTGCAACTCCAAAATCTGACACCCTCACACATACATTCAGGCATGCATACTTAGGCTGATGCATATAAAATAAAATTTAAAAAGTCAGTTCATCAAGACGACATCCTCTCTTACTGTGCACGTTCCTACCAGGACCTAAAACAACAATGGCACAAAATGAACAGTGCTGAAGAGAAGCAGACAAATCATGGTCTGTAGGAGACTGCGGGTTTCTTCTCAGAAACCAAGAGAAAGTACCAGACACAGGAGCAACAGGCGTAGAGGATCTGAGTCACACCATTGAAGAAGGGTTTCTGATTGGCATCTGTAGAACATTCCATCCAACACAGGGAGTACAAACTTGTTCCAAGCGCACAATGAAACTTTATCCTTATTCTGTATTATAGACAAACCGTACAAAATGTTTTATGACCATAACACTGCAAAAAAAAATCCATAGCATTGAAGTCTCCAAACACTTAGCTCTTAAAAAAAATAAAAGAATACTTCTAAATAATCCTTGGCTCAGAGAGGAAATCTTAAAGGCAATTGAAAGTCCTCTAAACAGAAGGACGGTGAAAGCACATAGACCCTGTGGGATCAGGGAACAGAGAACTGGGAGAAGCTGCTGGCATCCAGTGATTGCATAGGGAAAGTCATCAGAAGAAGCAAATCAAGAAAAACTTACCGGGAGGAAGAGCGGGGGATCCTGGAGATGAGAAAGTTGGGGTATATGTGATCCAAGTACATTGTTTATGCATATGAAATGGTCAATGAGTAGATAAAAGATACTCTATTTTAAATAAATGATAAAAAGCATAAGTTAATAAAACCAGAAATGGAAAGATTGAGAAGAATCAATGACACAGAAAGTTGCTTACCTGAGAGGTCTTAGCGCACATCCGTGTTCACAGCACATCCATGGTCATGGGAGATGTCCCTTCGTGGTTCATGTTTCAGCGCTGGCCTTTCCTGGCTTAGTGTCAAGACCTGCTGACTTCATCCAATGAGCTGGAAAATATTCTCCCCTCTTCTGCTGGAGGAGACTGTATTGTTGAAATAAGAGCGGCTGCTTTCCGCCACCCGGCCGCCCACATGGCTAGCTTAGTTTATGTCCCAAAATAATTACACGGAAACTGTATTCTTTTAATCACTGCCTGACCCATTAGTTCCAGCCTCTTATTGGCTAGCTCTTACATATTAATCTAACCCATTTCTATTATTCTGTGTGGCCCACGAGCTGGCTTACCAAGAATGATCTTAACCTGCGTCTGTCTGGCGTGGGAGAACCATGGCGACTCACTGACTCAGCTTCTTTCTCCCAGCATCCTGTTCTGTTTTCTCCGCCTACCTAAGGGCTGGCCTATGAAATGGGCCTAGGCAGTTTCTTTATTAATAAGAAATCATTCCCACATCACTGTATAGATCTGTCATTTCTTCTTTTAAAATGTTTGTGTATTATTGTTGTTAGTGTGTGTGTGTGTGTGGAGAGAGAGAGAGAGAGAGAGAGAGAGAGAGAGAGAGAGAGAGAGAAACGAGGGATACAAAGGTGTATACACCTGTGCTCACATGAGGAGGCCAGAGATTGTCCTGCTTTATTTCTCTACTTTATTGTCTTAAGATAATGTCTCTCGGGCTGGAGAGATGGCTCAGCGGTTAAGAGCACTGGCTGCTCTTCCAGAGGACCTGAGTTCAATTCCCAGCACCCACATGGTGGCTCACAGCCATCTGTAATGAGATCTGGAGCTCTCTTCGGGCGTACAGGCATAAATACAGGCAGAACACTGTATACATAATAAATAAGTAAATAATTTTAAAAAAGATAATGTCTCTCATTGAACTGGAAGCTTGCCTCTCTGGTTAGCTTGGCTGGCCAGTGAGCTCTTGGGATCTGCCTGTCTTTGCCTCCAATGCTGGCATTACAGGCACATCTAGCCATGCCAGGATTTTTATAAGGGTGCTGGAATTCAAACTCAGGTCTTTGTGCTTGCAGTCTCTGAGCCATCTTCCCAGCTTCCTGTTTCATGTCTTCTTTAAATATGTGGTAGGATCTGCCAGCGAAACCATCCTGGACTGGAGACTAGTTTAATGACTTCCATGTCTTTAGTAGTTATGGGTAAGTTGTTTATTTTTGTTATGGGTGTGTGTTAGTTGTTTGTGACTTGTAAAGTTGGCTCAGGGGAACACAGGAGACAATGCATGTGAGGAGCAGAAGAAACAGCAGAGCTGGAAGAATCAGAACCTGAAAATGTACAGGAAAGCAATCCTAGAGCGTGGACTTAATGGCCGACCGCTGGGGACAGCTGTGGTCACTCGGGCTCTTGAAGCCCACGTGCCAGCCTCTGCACCTGTGCTTTAGGACAGTAGCCCCAAACAAACCACCTGCACTCAAATCTAACCCTCAGGGAAGCAGTGAGAGTAAGCACGGTGGAGCTAAGTCTTCAGCAAGAGGATTGGTATAAAATGATCAACTTGCCACTTCCAGGGGCCGAAGTCAAGACTTTTGCTGTTCTTTTGCCTTTAATATGGGAACTATTCTGACATGTTTGCACATCATGGGGCTGTCTGGTGACAATAGGAAGATAACAACTCAGGGAAGCATGGTAGAGAGGAGAGAATTGTTAGAGCTGAGCTCCTGGATTTGCTTGTGCCCTTAATTCTTAGCAGTAAACAACTTTTACCACATGGCACCTTCTCGAGTCACTCCTGTTTCTGTCGGGAGCAGTTATCTGCCCAGCCAACAGTTCTCCAAGCTTAGGTCTGGCTCTCCTCCCTTCTGTCTCCATGGGAACCCAGACAGTTGCTGAAGTCTGTCAGTTCACACTTCACCTCTCTCCAAGGGGTCTCCTTTCCACCTGTTCTCTTGTTCTGCCCAACTTCAGGCCCTTACAGCATATACCTAGAATGCTAGCAGATATAAAGTGCAGTCAGGAGGATCAAGAGTTCAAGGCCATCCTTGGCCACTTAGTGAGTTCAAGTCCAATCTGGGCTTCATGAGATCCTGCCTCAAAAATCTAGATAGGTAGCCGGGCGGTGGTGGCGCACGCCTTTAATCCCAGCACTTGGGAGCAGAGGCAGGCGAATCTCTGTGAGTTCGAGACCAGCCTGGTCTACAAGAGCTAGTTCCAGGACAGGCTCCAAAACCACAGAGAAACCCTGTCTCGAAAAACCAAAAAAAAAAAAATCTAGATAGGTAGTGTTTGGTTAGAAGTGAGATCCCAGCCTTCTGACACCCCTATATCCAAGGAGTCTGGGATGATTGATTGGAAGCATCACCCCAGCCCCTGGCATCCATTTCAAGTCCAGGGGAGCCAGGGAATTGTTTTGGTCCAGAATCCACTTCCAGGAAAGCCCACCAAGCAGTGACCCCTCCCCAGAAAGGGTCAAAAAAGGCTGCCAAGTCCTGACCCCTCCCCAGGGAGGGTCAGGACCACTCCCACAGGCTATTTAGGCTGCTCCCCAGAGAAAGAACAAATGGTCTCCGGGTTTTGCATGGTCTCCCCTCTCTTTTCCCCTTGTCAGGCTTTTCCAGGCCATCCAGGAGCACTGCACTAAACATGGGCATTGATTTGATCTAATTTGGTATAATTGGAATTATTTGTGTTGGCGGAGAGGCTTGTCTTAAAAAAATATACCTAACAGGTAGTATTAGTTCCTGCTGAAGTCAAGGCAGTGGCAGCAGTTCCATCACCTACCGCCAGGTGCCTTTCCACTGCCAGGTTTGCAGCATGCAACCCCTTAAATGTGTCTTACTAAGATGCTATCTTAAAGTTGTCTTGATTTGCATTTCCCTGATCGCTAAGTTAAGTTGAGCATGACCTTAAGTGTCTTTTGGCCATTTGAATTTCTTCTGTTGAGAATTCTCTGTTCAGCTCAGTGCCCATTTTATAATTGGGTTGATTAGTCTTTTACAGTCGAGTTTCTTGAGTTCTTTATATATTTTGGAGATCAGACCTTTGTCAGTTGCGGGGTTGATGAAGATCTTCTCCAAGTCAGTGGGTTACACCTGTCAGAATGGCTAAAATCCAAAACACCAATGATAGCCTTTGCTGGAGAGGTTGTGGAGTAAGGGGAACACTCATCCATTGCTGGTGGGAATGCAAACTTGTGCAACCACTTTGGAAAGCAGTGTGGTGGTTTCTCAGGAAATTTGGGATCAACCTACACATGGACCCAGCAATATCACTCTTGGGAATATACCCAAGAGATGCCCTACATACAACAAAAGTATATGCTCAACTATGTTCATAGCAGCATTGTCTGTAATAGCCAGAACCTGGACACATCCCTAGATGCCCTTCAATGGAAGAATGGATGAAGAAAGTCTGGAATATATACATATTAGAGTACTATTCAGCGGTAAAAATCATGGCCTTTTGAATTTTGCGTGCAAATGGATGGAAATAGAAAACACTATCCTGAGTGAGGTAAGCCAGACCCAAAAAGAGGAACATGGGATGTACTCACTCATAATTGGTTTCTAGCCATAAATAAAAGACATTGAGCCTATAATTCGTGATCCTAGAGAAGCTAAATAAGAAGGTAAACCCAAAGAAAAACATATAGTCATCCTCCTGAATATTAACCTTCATCAGGCGATGAAAGGAGACAGAGACAGAGTCCGACATTGGAGCACCAGACTACAACCCCAAGGTCCAAATCAGGAGCAGAAGGAGAGAGAGCATGAGCAAGGAACTCAGGACCGCGAGGGGTGCACCCACACACTGAGACAATGGGGATGTTCTATCGGGAACTCAACAAGGCCAGCTGGACTGGGTCTGAAAAAGCCTGGGATAAAACCGGACTCGCTGAACATAGCGGACAATGAGGACTGCTGAGAAGTCAAGAACAATGGCACTGGGTTTTGATCCTACTGCACGTACTGGCTTTGTGGGAGCCTAGGCTGTTTGGATGCTCACCTTACTAGACCTGGAAGGAGGTGGGAGGTCCTTAGACTCCCCACAGGGCAGGGAACCCTGACTGCTCTTTGGGGTGATGAGGGAGGGGGAGTTGATTGGGGGAGGGGGAGGGAAATGGGAGGCAGTGGTGGGGAGGAGGCAGAAATCTTTAATAAATAAATTAAAAAATGTGTCTTACTAATTTATCCTCCACTTTATTGGCCGAGGCAGGGTCTCTTGCTAAAATTGGAGTTTTATGGTTTAGGCTAGTCTAGCTAGCTTTCCCTGGGGATCCACTCTCCAGCTCCTGAGCACCAAGACAGGGACAACCGTCCCCACCCAGGCTTTACCTTGTGCTGGGGACCTGAACTCGCTCTTATTGGCATGCTTGCATGATAAGAGTTTTATCCACTGAGCCACCTCCCCAGCTTCCAAAAGGAATCCTGAAGTAAAGATGGAGTGAGGAAAGGGGCGGGGCATGTTGATGAGGACCACTGTTGTGTGTATGTGGGAATCAATCCTGCTGATGGCTGGATGTGATGGTTCACTCAGCAGGCAGAGGTGGGTGGATCTCCGTGAGTTTGATCCAAGTTCTAGGACAGCTAGGGCTACATAGGGAAACCCTGTCTCAAAAACAAACAAACAAAATCCTGCCCACCAAGGGAGGAAAAGTGAATATTCATGGCTCCTCTAGACTTTAATCAGCAAAGGATTGGACCCCCCTCCCCCCCGCCGCCGCCAGGGGATGTTAAATCCCAGATACCGCAGGACTGTCTGATGCACAGATGTTCAAGTCAGGCATTCCAAACAATCGTCAAAATGACAGTGGAGTGTTCCTAATATTTGAAGCTCGTGTTCTGTACTGAGAGAGTCCATTTGTTACTGCAGGTGACTTGAGAGTCAGACCAAGGTATATTGGGCAGGCACCTACGGAGTCTATTGCAGAGGTTCCTAATGCCTGTTGAGTTAAAGTGTTTTATGTTCACATATGTGTTTTGAACTTCTAGTTGCCTTGAGGCAGGAACCATGTATTGCAGTGGCCAGAAGGAGTGAAGTACAGATCTCTACAAAGCAAGCCGAATAACAGGGAGAAGAATGTGTGAGGAAGAGGAAGAGGAGGAAGAAGAGGAAGAAGAGAGAAGAGAGAAGAAGAAGAAGAAGAAGAAGAAGAAGAAGAAGAAGAAGAAGAAGAAGAAGAAGAAGAGAAGAAAGAAGA
>NC_022030.1:55744738-55758150 GCF_000317375.1 Microtus ochrogaster | reverse complement strand
AGGAGGAGGAGGAGGAGGAGGAGGAGAAAGTGGGTGTTAGCAGTCAACAGAGCTGCTAAGACCCATATGTAAATAAATGTGACTTGCTGAGGGTAACCTTCATCTGTATCCTTACAGGCAAGAACCAAGGGAGAGGATGTGTATTAACCATATCTGCCTATGAAAGGATCTTAGCTTCACTTTTTAAATATTTCCTGAGTAGGTGGGCTGAGTACATGTTCGTGTGCTCCAGTTTGTGAGGACAAGATGAGCTGAGTGTGGAGGTACTTCGTACAATGTGAAATTGGAAGCCTGGAACATGCTGGAACTTGGTTGGGTTGAGCATTGGTGGCTGGACTTCTTTTCCAGGGACAGCTGTTTGTAGTTACAAAATATAAACGTTTCCATAGTATTTGGTAAATAATTCTCTTGGTAGCTGCTTAGGTGGGGACCAGTACGATTGTCCTGCAGAGAGCATCAGTGATGAGGGGGCTGCGAATCTCAGAAAGCAGAACAAAGGTGACCTAGGGTCTGAAAGGAAGGAAGGGCTGCCTTCTACGAAGAGAAGAGCAAGGTGCAGCAGGTTGCCTTCCAGACCAGCTGTGAGTCTAGCTTGCTATTCACCATTTTAGAAAAGACACTGGAGGGGAAAAAGCATATGAAACGAGACCTTTAGGCTGCCATGACTGTGCTCTGATGACCCCTGCCCTGTCTTCCTTGTGTTTTGCTCCTGCTTCTCATCTCCGAAACTCTGGCCAGCCCAGAGCTTACCCATGCTGCCTCCAGAGACATCTGTGAAAGGAGTTAGCTTGAAAACTAACCTTAGCTGGCCGTGGCGACCCATGCCTGTAACCCTAGCATTTGGGAGGTTGAAGCAGGAGGAATAGAGTTCAAGGCTAGCCTTGGCTACATCAGTTCCCATCTCAAGAACAAACAGAAAGAGACAGAAAGACAGACACAGAGGCAGAAACAGAGAGGACACACAATCAGCACCAGCACTTACATACCAGGAAGCTGGAGGGGGAGGAGGAGGCTTCCATTGCAGCCTTCCTCTGCTGAGGTTGTGACTCAGAGCAGCCGTAGCAGAGAAGTCCTAAAATGGGAAGAAGCAAGGAAGGTTCTTCTTTTAAGATTTGTTTTTATTTTACGTGTATCAGTGTTTTGTCTACTCGGAAGTCTATGAAGGCATATGTATGTCTTCTGGCCCTCAGAGGCCAGAGAGGGTGTTAGATCTTCTGGAACTTGAGTTACAGATGGTTTGTAGCTGCTATGTGGGTTCTGAGTGCAGAACCTGGGTCCTTTGGAAGAGCAGCAAGTGCTCTTAAACCACTGAGCCATGTCTCCAGCTCTGAACAAAACAAGAAACAAGGCATTTTCAGGTAATGCACGGAGAGGCAGGACTACCCCCCCCCCCTTCCATCAGCGATAGAACAAGGTGCAGTCGCAGTCAGCTGAGCCCAGAGACAAATAACTTAGGCTCTCCAGCTCTTCCAAGGATTTTCCATTAGCTAGGCTGAACTCCCGTCCTGTCCCTTGAGCCTGGAGAACGGCAGCTGCTTGTTTGCATACTTGACGAAACCATGGCAACCGTGTCCCATCACAGGGTCAGTCACAGGACTGATGATGCGTTCCAGCAACCAATCAGACCAGGCGGAAGAGCCCAGCTGCCATGGTGACAAGGCTGGGGACCGGTTCTCGGAAAGGAAAGCGTGGGGGGGGGGTGTCTCTGGGGAGCAGGCTGACCTGGGTGGAGTCCAGCTGATTCTCCAGCTGTGTTGTTCAATTGTAGAGCAGGATCCAGCAGGTTTCTTCTGGATAACTCCAGAGCCCCTTATATGTCTACCTATTTACACTGTTTATGCTTCATGGTCCATGATCTGGCTGCCTCAGTGTATCTTCCTATAACATTTTATATCGTCCCTTAAATACCTACCAAGAATTGGCCAGTGTTCTTGGAATTAAAAAAAAATCAGTCCCCTGAAAACAACAGCAGCAACAAATTAAAAATCACACACCCTAAAAGATCCTCCAGAGACTGGGCCTACACGGATCTGCCGGGTCTCTGGAAGCCAGTTTCCCACAATGGCTGCTCTGTCAGTCCTCTGAACATGGCCTAGAATTTCATCTAAGCAACTGTGTTGGAAACGTCTCTCGTGGGGGTTCTGCTCCGGATCTTCCCCTGGGCTGTCTACATTCAAATGTCATGTCTGAAGCTTCAATAAGTGTGGGAGAACCACTGTGTAAACCGCTGCTCTCACTGGGGCCCCTTGAGGAGGGTGTGACGGTGCAGAGAAGCAGAGAAGCATCAGAAGACAAGAAACGTTGTCCAGCTCCACCCTCTCCCAGCCTGACATCAGTTTCCCTTCATAAAGATGGTAGAAGGCACCAAACTGATAGCATTTTATTGGGTCTTCAAAAGGCTCAAATTATTCAGAAACAAGCAAAGACTGGGCATGAGGAAAACACACACACACACACACACACACACACACACACACACACACCAGGACTTCCCATAGAGCTCAAAGTCCAAGGATATTCAAATGCTTTATATGAAATGGCAACATTTGTATATAAGTTCTGCACATTCTCCGTTTTTATGTAAATCGTTTCTGGGTGCTCATAATGGATGAGTTTTTAAACTGTGCTGTTTAGGGGACAATGACAAGAAAAGTCGCTGTGTGTGCCTTCAGCCTAGACATAACCACGGTAAATTTTTTTTTTTTTTGGTTTTTCGAGACAGGGTTTCTCTGAACCACGGTAAATTTAACTACATTTTCAATCTTCACGTCGGGGGCTGATTTCCAGATTTCCGTGGTCCCTCCAAAGTCAGCGCCTGTGCTACCTGTCTTTGCATAAGGGACTATTCATTGCAAGCTACTGAGAGGCAGAGGAAGTGGGGCTCCCTCTAGTGGGCAAATAAGGAATTTTCCTTCCACCCAGAAGCAGCAAGAGACAGGCGGGTGCGTCCTGTCCGTCCCCCCTTCCCCCACATATAGTCTTTAAGCCTGCCAGGGAAGGCAATAGTATCCACTTTACTGAGTGGCGGAGGGCTTGAAGACCTGAAGTCACATGTCCACGGTCTCAGCAGAGTCAGAAATGGCCTCGCTCTGGTTGGAAATCTAGAGCCTACCCAAAAGTCACTCCCCACCCCTTCCAGAAGGTTCTCCACTATGCTGCGACTTTAGTGGTAGTGCTGGGCCCTACCACACCTCTCTGAGCCAATACCAATCTCTTCCCTCATTCTGTGCCCATTTTTAACAGACGAGGCCCAGCTGTCACCCACCGACAGGGCTTTGACAGGGCTTTGACAGGGCGCCTATCGAGGTTCAGGGTCCCTGAAACCCTCAGAGTAAAACAGTGCTCCCTGCCACGTCAGTCACCGGGCTTGGAGATAAGGATGCCAGAAGTCAGGGATGAGAAGAAAATAGTGAACAAGTCCAAAGAGAAAGGGCTGGGCCCAAACGAAGGCTCTCGAACTTAATATGTAATCTCGCCTTAGGACACCAGAGCCCAAGTTTCTTTTTGTGACTGTCCCTAGGAGACAGAGGTAGTCAACAGGAGCTGTATCTTTCAGCCCCCTCCTTCGGGATATATCACCAGTGGACCAAGGGCTCCTGGCTGAAATGAGAGATCATGGGTCTAGTCTGTACTCTATTGGTCTATTCACCGAGGTACCGAAGTGCCGAACAGCAATCCCTTTACCCATTTCCTTTCCGTTCCGTGTCTACTGGGCATGTGCAGCAAGGACCAACCATAAGCCTAGAACTCACCCAGGTGGTTCTGTGGGGGAAGAGACCTGTAGATCCCTGGATCCCAGTCCTCTGGAACTGAAACCGGGGCATGTCCTTATCTGGGTTTCCACTGTTGAATGATGTCTTTCCAGAAGGGTCCCTGTGGGGTGAAAGGGTGGAAAAAACCGACACTGGGGAAATCCGCCAGGCTCGCGGCCAGAAGCTAAGATGTGACTATAATTTCTCCTCCCTTTATAGGCGTGGCAGCACACATCTTTGATCTCAGCACTTGGGAGGCAAAGACAAGGAGGATGTCTGTGAGCTCCATGCCAGCCTGGTCTCCATAGGGAGTTCCAGGACAGCAGAGCTATGCAGAGAGACCTTGTTTCAACTACAAGAGAGGGAGGGAGGGAGGGAGAGAGAGAGAGAGAGAGAGAGAGAGAGAGAGAGAGAGAGAGAGAGAGAGAGCAGAAAGAGGCAGAATCTGACCTCAGCAGATGAGAATACTTTCAAACAGCGACGGATGGGCACTCTCCCACAGGTTGGAGATCCTGCAAAAGGGGAAAACCAGCTGGGACCTTTGATAGAGACTGGCAGGGGGCTGTGTGTGGGCCTGTGCTCACTCCTTCCTGAGACTGTTTGCTCAATGGAGACAGACTACTTGGGAGCCAGGCTGTCTCTGCAGACACTCTTCCTTGAGGCTGACTAATAACGGTTGAGCAAGGTCAGCTGTAATCCCATAGGAATCCTGTTTATACAACCGAGCTCTTCCCTCTGGCAGCCGCTGCTGACTCCTGTGAGAATCGCCTTCCGCTGAGGTGGTACAGTGACCCCTGTCTTGCCCTGCTCTGGCTGGCCCTGGCAGGTGAGGCTCCAGCTGTGGGGGTGACCGGGCAGAGAGGTTTTAGGAAGGATCTGTCAAGGTCGAGCTGGTCTCCCCTTTCCTCCAGGTCACCCATGCATCACTTGCCCTGAGGCACAAGTGTAGGCACACACCTCCCCACGTGTGTGAAATGTGGAGTACATGACCTCTTGGAGGGGCCTGCTGTGCTCAGGTCCCAGGACTGGGTCTGTCCTCCAAGAGTCGAAGAATTGTCCTAGCAGGGACGGGCCAAGAGCCGGGTAAAAGTCCCGGGTAGTGAGGAGCAGCGTCCTGTCTATTATGGGTCCCCAGTCAGCAAGCCTCTACTCTCCCGCCACCCCCAGCCCCCTCTCACTTCCCATCTAGGAGCTCTTCCATCTTTTTTTGTGTCTTCATCCTGCGGTTCTCACACTGCTGGGGTCTAGATTGGTAGGTAAGAACAGCCACCAGGCAGAGGCATCCGGGGGAGAGATGGGTGCACAGAGCCTCAGACAGCTTTGGCCTAGTGAAATGGTTTTAAAGGCGGTTTTGCCAGAGTAAAGAGAAAAAAACAATGTCTGTTAACATGAATGAAAGCTAAAACTTAGCATCATAAAAGACAATGTATCCCCAGCGTCCTACAGTAAGGCTTTGGGAGGAAGCTGAGTTCCCAAGACAATGGTCCCAGGAAGCAAATGGACCTGCTGATCCTAGGCACCACCCCTTCCTCACCAGCAGGGAAACTCCAGAGGGATGGATGTTAGTCGGAAGTGGCTCGGTAGAAGACCAAAGAACTTTCTTCCGTATCTACACTCCGTAAGCCTATCTACATCCTCCCAGCCACTCTCCCCCAGGAAGTCCTGTGTTAATGACCAAATTTTAGTACCAGGATGGATGGGGTACGGTGTGAAGATGGTTATTACTCCTGTCTCACCCATGCTGTGCCCCCACAAACAGCCCATCCCTTCAAGGTCTTTGAAGCCTGGGTCCCTTCCTGAAACAGACTGGATGCAGGGCTTCCTGCTCCTACCCTTGCCGGGGCCTCAGTGACTGTTCCTTCTTCTCCCAAGGCCTTGGGGTCTGTTCCAAGTTCCTTGGCTCCTCCTCTCCCCTTTCTGACGAAGCCCTCGTCATCGCCTGAACTCACTTCTTGTAGTTCCCACACACATCATCCTATTTTAAACCTCGGCCTACACGACACCCACCAGCTTTCCTTTCCCAGAGCTTCAGAGTCAGAGACACCCACCGTCCTGCAAACCATCTCTGGGGACAGCCCCGCGTCCCGCACTCGGGACCAGCAGGTCCTTCTTCTTCCGTGACAGGGTCCTAAGGGGATGATGGCCAGAGGATGAGAAGATTAGAAGATAGGGAAGTTGGGGTCTGGAGGTCTTGCACAAGCTGATGACTCCTGTGATCAAGTTTATTAAAAAATAGAACACTGGGGCTGGAAAGATGGCTCAGAAGCTAAGAGCAGTGGCTGCTCTTCCAGAGGATCCAGGTTCAATTCCCAGCACCTCATATGGCAGCTCACAACTGCCTGTGACTTCATTTCCAGGGGATCTGGCACCCTCACACAGACGTATACATGCAGGCAAAACATGAATGCATATAAAAATAAATAAGTCTTTTTAAAAAAAAAAAAAAAAGAAATACAGCATTGTTGGGTGTAGTGACACACACCTTTATTCCCAGCACTGGGGAGACAGAAGCAGGTGGATCTCTGAGTTGGAGGCCGGCCTGGTCCCTACATAGTGAGTTCCAGAACCACCAGACTGTATAGTGAGGCCCTCTCTTGAAAAAAGTCAAATAGTCATATAATGATATAAATAAAAGAAGGAACGAAATACAGCGTCTTCCTCACATGGAGGGGAGTAATGGGACAGAGTCAGTGGAATCTTCTATACTATGGGTGAAGTCGGCAGGAAGCTAAGAAGCAATGATGCACAAAGGGACTGTAGGGCATCTCAAGAGCTTCACAGAGGCTTTGGACTGACACCCACAGCCCTATAGGTGGGAATATACAGTTGGCAGGATCTGACGTCCTGCCCCAAGGCCCTGGCCCCAGGTCATTACTGGCTCTACCAAGCATGTTCCTGGTTTTAGAGAAGGAGCTGTGTCCCTTCGCCATATAGCAGTGCCTTAGGGAAAGCCTTGGATCAGCCTATCCCTGAATGGATGTCTGTGAGTCATGTGTATGCTTGGTGCCCAGCAGAGAGAGAGTGTAGGATGCCATTTAACTGGAGTCACAGATGGTTGTCAATAGTCACCTGGTGCTGTGGGTGCTGGGGATTGAACATGGGTCCTATGGAGGAGCAGCCAGTGCTTTTAGCCACTGAGCCATCTCTCCAGGCATGAACCCAGCTTGCTCTGTGTGTGTGTGTGTGTGTGTGTGTGTGTGTGTGTGTGAACTCAGCCTTAAGAGTAGGCTGTCAAGGACTCCATGAGAACACAGCTCACAAAATCAACTAACCAGGGCTTATAGGGATGCACAGAGACTGAAGTGACAGTCAGGAAGCCTATGTGGGTCTGACCTAGCTCCTCTGTATATATGTTATGGTTGTGTAGCTTGGTGTTCTTGCGGGACTCTAAACAGTGGGAGTGGGAGCTATTTCTGACACTTTTGCCTGCTTTTGGAACCCTTTTCCTCTTACTAGGTTGCCTCATGCAGCCTAGCCATGAGGTATGTACCCAGTCTTATTGAAACTTACGTCATGTTTGGTTGCTATCCCTAGGAGGCCTGCTCTTTTCTGAAGGGACATGGAGGAGAAGTGGACCTGGGGGAGAGGGGAGGTGGTGGCGAGGAACTGGGAGGAGGATGGAGGGGAAACTTGGGTTGGGATGTAATATATGAGAGAGGAAAAAGAATCAATAGATTAACTAAAAAAAAATCTATCTGCAGAGGGAATTGATATATGTTGAGTGTTTGTTGTTCAACTGTTGCCTCCTTATAATTTCACAAGCAGCAGGGGGACTCTTTCTAAACTACCAATCTAAGCATGTCACTTCCTTGCTTAACACTCTTCAAGAATTTCTTTAACACTCGAATAACTGTTAACCCCCTGTGGTGGTCTGAATGAGAATGGGCCCCACAGGCTCATGTGTTTAAAGGCTTGCTCCCCAGTTGGTGGGAAGATTGACTAACCAGGGCCAGTGTTTCTCTCTCTGCCTGCCTGTGGATCAGGATGTAAAGCTCTCAGCTCTTTCTCCAGCTCCATCGCTGCCTGCACGCCACCACGCTCCCTGTCATGGTGACTATAAACTGCCTTCTGAACCTGTCAGCAAGCCTCCGATTGAATACTTTCCGCTATAAGTTACCTTGGCTGTGGTGTCTCTCTGCGGCAATAGAACGGTGACTAAGACACAACTTGGCCTGGGCATGAAAGGCCCAACGTGGAGTCATCTTGTTTTCATTCCGGTCTTCCCTGTGCTCGGCGCTCGGCCTTCCAGCACTATCTCCGTGTCACCACCAGCCCCACTCTTACCCGTCATTATCACACCATAATTCCTGCTATCACTACTTGCACTGACTCATGCCCTTGCTGATTTATGAGTGTCTCCTGGCTGGAGTCTAAATTCCAAGAGAGCAGGGGACACGAATGTTTATTGCTCCACCCTCAGTATCTGGCTTAGGAGACTGAGCTCATCTCAGTCAAGAAGTCAATGTGTTGAATAACGCAATGGACTTCAGCATATGAAATCGTTCTGCCGTGTGCTCTCATAAACAAGCACCTTCTGAGGGTGCCTGCGTTTATGGAGTGAAGTGACTGCTGGGAAAGCAGATGCCAAGAGATGAATCATGGTCAAATTCTGCTTCGTTTCATTTTCAGCCTCACTGGGAGTCACAGTTCACACCCCACGAGCAGGTTGAAGTCTGTTCTTACAACCCAGAAGGGTAGAGGCCTGGTGTATTAGCGAGTTTTCTGTTGCTGAGTTACAACAGTATGACCAAGGCTACATATAGAAAAGAGTTTATTTGGGCTTATGGTTCCAGAGGGATAAGAGTCCATCACCATGACGGTACGGAAGAGTGGCAGCGAGTAGGCTTCGTGACCAGATATGAGCTGAGAGCTCACATTTCAAACCACAAACAGGAAGCAGAGACAGTGAAAGTCTTTAAGCTCCCAATACCCCTGCCTCCAGGAACATACGACCTCTATCAAGGTCATGCATCCTACCCCTGCCTCCAGGAACATACGACCTCTAGCAAGGTCATACATCCTACACCTGCCTCCAGGAACATCTGTACTCTATCAAGGTCATGCATCCTACACCTGCCTCCAGGAACATACGACCTCTAGCAAGGTCATACATCCTACACCTGCCTCCAGGAACATACGACCTCTAGTAAGGCCATACATCCTAAGCCTCCCCAAATGGGTCACTGAGGACCAAGCATTCAGATAACACAGATTATGGGGGACATTTATCATTCAAACCACTATACCTGGTCTTCCTTAAGCATATTCTTCTAAAGAAGACTTTGCTATAATACTAAATTTTGTATTTGTAATTTTGAACATAATCACCCATACAGAGCCTCCAAAACTGTGTGTTTCCAACACCACAAAGCCGCTGTCTCTAGCAATGTCAGTTGCACTGTTCTGGACTCTTGGGTTTTTTCCAGTTTAAGACTCATAAGCAGCATGATACACATTTATACACGTCTCTTGATGTACACAGAGACACACTTGCTGAGGGTGCACACCTAGGTTACAGTGTTACAACGCCAGGGTGACGCCCTACGGCAATGCCAGCTACATTTCTACTAATGACACTTTACCAATACTCAGTATGAGCAGTTTAATTTGTTTTGGTTATTATATTTGTTACTTGTTTCATTGCTGTGTGAAAGTATCTGACAAAAGCCACTCAAGGAAGGGTTTCTTTTGGCTCCCAGCTCCAGGGGATAGAATTCACCTTGACAGGGAAGGTCCAGGGGTAGAGGCAGAGCATAGCTGGTGACATTGCACCCACAATGAGAAAGACATTGCAATGGATGGCTGTGCTCAGCTTGCTTTGTCCTTGTATTCAGTCCAGGGCCAGTAGCTCATAGAAAAGTACCAACTACATTTAGGGGTGGGTCTTTCCACCTCAGTTAACTTAGTCTAGAGGAGCAGTTCTCAACCTGTGGGTCACGAACCCTTTGGGGGTGCATATCAGATATCCTGCATGTCAGATTCAAAAGAGTAGCAAAATTACAGTCTTGAAGAAGTAGTGAAATAATTTTATGGCTGGGGGTCACCATAACAGGAGGAACTGTATTAAAGGGTCGCAGCTTTAGAAAGGTTGAAAGTCATTGCTCTAGATGATTCCTCATGGACATCCCCAGATATCTGTCTGCTTAGTGATTCAATCAAGTGCTGGCCAAGACTGACACCATAGCTATTATGGTGGATGTATACTGGCTTCTTTTTGTGATTTTTTTTCACTTTTTGAGTATTTCTTTTTTTTTTTTCTTTTTTTGCTTTATAGAGACAGGGTTTCTCTGTGTAACCACCCTGACTTCCTGGAACTCTCTATGTATACCAGGCTGGCCTCGAACTCTCGGAGATCCGCCTGCCTCTACGTCCCAAGTGCTGGTATTAAAGGCGTGCGCCACCACTGTCCGGCTCTTTTTCATTGTTTAATTTGTATTTTATTTCTATTAGCATGTATCTATATTTGATTTTGCATAAAATTATATAAACTTGGCATTTTAAGGTCAGTCAGCTTCACGGTTGATCTAGTATTTCTTTGATGACTAACAAGCATATTTTCACTTATGTGTGTGTATTTTTGAGACAAGGTTCCATAGGTTCCATATAGGCCAGGCTGGCCTCAGACTTCACAGCTTCCTGACTCCACCTCTAGGGTACTGAGATTTACAGGTTACTATGCCCATCCTTAGTTCTCTTAATTACATCTCCCTGTTCTCAGTATTGGGGGTTGGACCCAGGCCTTACACATGCTAGCACCCCCCGAACTACAGTCCCAGACCCTGTGCCTTAATTTTTTTTTTTTTTTTGCAAGACAGGGTTTCTCTGTGTAACAGTCCTAGCTATTCTGGAACTAGCTCCTGTAGACCAGGCTGGCCTCGAATCACAGAGATTCACCTGCCTTTGCCTTCCGAGTGCTGGGATTAAAGGCATGTGCCACCACTGCCTGTGCCTTAATTTTAATAGGATCAGATTTGCCAATATTGTCTTCTTGCTTAGTGCTGTATCCTGTTTAACCAAAATCATAAAGATATTTCCTCTAGTATGTTCTAGGCACTTTATTGTTCTTTCATTTACAGTTACATCAAAAACACACTTGTAATTAGTTTTGTCCATTATTTTCCAATTTCACTTTCCTATATGGATAGTTTTTATGTCTCATTTATTGAAAAGACCAGCCGAATTACCACTTATGGTATAAATCAAGTATCAGCTGTTCATGCATCTATTCTGTTCTATTGGCCAGTTCACTCTTAATAGTAATATATTGTCTTAATTACTTGCTATAGAATAATCTTTTAAGACGTGTCTTTGACAAGGTGCCTTCTGATTGAATAAAAAGCTAAATGGCCAAAGCTAGGCAGGAAGAGGTTAGGTGGACTTCCAGGCAGAGAGAACTCTGGGAAGAAGGGAGGCAAAGGAGCCAGCCAGATGCAGAGTGAGTCAGATACACAGAATGGGATAAAGATAAAAAGCCATGTGGTAGAACACAGATGAATAAAAATATAGGTTAATTTAAGTTATAAGAACTAGTTAGGAATAAGTCTAAGCTATAGGCTGAACTTCCATAATTAATAAGAAGTCTCTATGTCATTATTGGGGCTGGCGAGTCAAAGACTTGTTACAATTACTGAGGCTTTATATTGAGCTTCCATACTAGTAGGGCCATTATCTTCACTAAAACTACCTTGACTAGAGCCAACGCATACACACACACATATTGACTAGGAATGGTAAGAAGGCTCAAAAGGTAAGGAACTTTTTCCCAAGCCTGACTATTTGAGTTCAAGCCCTAGCACCCAGAGAGAGAAGCGAGTCCCTCAAGTTATTATCCTCCCACCTCCATATGTGTGCTGTGACATATACATGACTCCCAAATAAATAAATAAATACTTAAAGTGTCTTGACTATTTCTTTGTGTGCATGCATGTATGTGTGTGTGTGCATGCTTCAGCTTGTAAACTTGCACAAAAGGAGAAAATTAACAGGAAGGAGCCTGCTGGCATTTTTATAGGATCATACTGAGCCTATACATCAATTTGAAGGATAAATGATATATCTTTTACAATGAGTTTTGCATCTACAAGCAAAAAATAAACCCTGTCAATTTACTTGAACCAAATTTTCTCTGTAGGGATCTAGGAAATCTTTTATATTTAATCATGGGTATTTCATTCGTATACTTGGTAGAAGCAAGCCTCTTTAGAATTTCATTTTCTAACTAGTCATTGCTAGAAGATAGAAATGGAAATTGATTTTGGTAGATTGATTTTTTTCAGCCAGTTTTCGTGATAAATGTTCTTATTAATTTGAATATCTTTGGGACTTTCTATGTAACCAAGGGTATCAAAAAAAAAAAAGCTTTGCTCCTCCCTTTCCAATCCATGTGTATTTTTCCGTTTCTTCCCCCTCTTCTGTAGAACAGAAGGTTAAGAGCAGACATTCCTGTCCATCTCTCATTGTCGGAGGCATTCTGATTCAGGTGGACTTCCTCAGAGGCAGACAGAGATTTGAATGCAGAGCCCAGCTGCTCACACTGTTGATCCCAGTACTGGAGCAGCAGCCAACACAAAGGCAGGTACGAGGCTGGATTCTGATGTTCCTGATGAGTGAGTGTGATTCCAAGACAGAAGGAAGCTGGAGGATTCACACACATAAGCCTTGTTACTCTAGGATGGAGCTGCCCTGCAGTAAGAAGCACAGCTCCCTAGCACTTCCACTGAGGTGAGTAGAACATCAGTCAGGGCTGGAGAGATGGCTCAGAGTTTAAGAGCACTTGTTGCTCTTGCAGAAGACCCAGCTTCATTTCCCATCGCCTGTATGATGGCTCACAGACAAGCTTACCTCCAGTTACAGGGGATCTACACTCTCTTTCAACCTCTTTGGGCATCAGGCACTCACACGGTACATTTACATATATGCAGGCAAAACACCCATAAACATTTAAAAAAAGAAGAAAAGCAGTAAAAAGAAGTGCTCAGGCAAATAAGTATAGACACTGACAGTGGCAGTAAGACCACATACACAGAGTGGTAGAAGGACAGTTGTCGGCAGGATCTTCATTAAGGACCTTCTGCATTTTACTATTACAAATAACACAGGCAGTTGCCAGAGTCCGAACCTGTTTGTGCATCCTACAAATGTCGTTTAGGCTGAAATAGGCAGAAAGAAAAACAAATACTCTTATGTTACAGCATAGTTAAGACACAGAAAGTACTACAGACTCTGATGGCAAGGGGCTGCCATCCAGGCTCCGTGATGATGCTGAAGTCCCATTATCACCATCAACACTAGGAGCTGAGTCCACCAGCAGCATCCCCACACTTAACCCTGGCCTGCAAAGGGAGAATCCAGTAATGGACATGACCCACTCCAGCGCTTGTCACAACCACACTTAGCACTGACAAACTAAAATGTTGGTACTTGGAGAAAAAAAATGTATCAAACCAAGTTTTAGCTAAGAAAATAGAAGAATTAATAAATCTTAGACAAAGAAGGGAAAGAAGAAGAAAGTAGAGCAGAAAAAAAGAACCAGGAAGAAAAGGAAGGAGGGGGAAATAATGAGGGAAAGGTAAGGAGAAGGTAAGGATGGGGAATGGGGGGAAGGTAAGGAGGGGGAAAGAAGGGAAGGTAAGGAGGAGGAATGGGGGGAAGGTAAGGAGG
>NC_022030.1:55725635-55743417 GCF_000317375.1 Microtus ochrogaster | reverse complement strand
GGAATGGGGGGAAGGTAAGGAGGGGGAAAGAAGGGAAGGTAAGGAGGGGGAAATAACAAGGGGAAATTTAACAGAAGCAAACTTAAACAGATGACTTTATAAAGAATTTGAAAACAAATATGAATGCCTACATGAGCAATTACATGAAATTTCTGAAATCGATCCCTTTAGAGGCAGAAGCTTAAGCACACCGCTTTCTTCACAATAAAGTTATGAAAGGATTTCCCAGAACAGCATTAAATCCATATGCTTTGTCAGAGAGATTCTACAGTCTTCCATAAGTCCCAATGTTATTAAAATTTTTCAGAACACTAAAAAGGAAAGTCTATAAAGTAATCATAACATTGATGACTGAACCTGATAGCACAAAAACTGTAAATTAATTTTATGAATGTAGATGCAAAAACCCTAAATAAAATACCATTAAACAGAAGCAATGACTCAGGAAATAAGCTGGCCCTTGTAGTGCAGGTCAGTAGTTCCAGCTGCTAGAGGCTGAGGCAGAACTCCAAGTCCAAGGCTGGCCTATGCAACTCAGTCTTTGTTTCTAAAACAAAGAGGTCTGGAGAGATCGTGCAGAGGGTGAGGAGTGCTTGCTGTGCAAGTATGAGAACCTGAGTTCAAATCCCTAGAACCCATGTGAAAAGCTGGGTATGGTATTGTGTGCTTTTAAGTCCAGCACTCAAGGGCAGTGAGACATCCTTGATCCTCGAGACAGGAGGATCGCAAGGTTGTCTTCAAGTTCAACGAGAGACCCTGTCTCAAGGAAATAAGACCAAGTAATAGAACAAGGAACCAATCTAACATCTTTGAATGTACTCCATGAAAACCAAATCAAACAAAAAGTCGGATCATACATGGTGATGCTGTCAACCTTTTTTGTTGTTGTTGTGGTTTTTAAGTGTGTCTCACAGCTGTAATTTTTTTTTTTAAAGAAAAAGCTCCAGGAGCCTTTCGTCTGAATAACTATACACATAAAACCAGTCAGAGAAGTCACTAAGAATATATGGTCATGTTTCATTATTTGCCTTTTGGTCTTTCATCTAAGTACATTATACATTCTTTAAGTTAGACATTTACTTTGGTCACAAATGCAGCCCAAATGTGAGTAACAAATAGTATCTTTTATCTTCCCTCTATAGTTACATAGGTAGGAAAAATGTCTCTTTGTCACGTATTTGGTCATGGCTGTTTCACACACTGTAACCTGGTCTTCTGAAACCATTATTGAACTATAGCTCATCCAATTAGAGCAATCCTAGGTGTCCTTGATCCCATGGGTACCTAAAGGTGAGGGAGGGTGGTAAATGGCAGGCATGGAGGCCACTGAAAGGTGTCTTCAGCAAACTGAGGACCATTGGGGAACTATGTAGACAAATCTTGTTGATGTGACAGCAATTAAAGCCAGAACGTCACCCACAGTGGTTTGAATGAGCAATGGTTCCAAAGGCCAAGGTACCAAACCACTGGTCCCCAGTTGGTGATACTATTTAGAAAGGTTATGTAGCCTTTGGGAAGAAGTATGTCACTGTGTGTGTGGGCTTTAAGCCTCATTTGTTTGTCTTTCTGCTTATGTCTGTTGAAATGTGATCTCCCACCATGATGAATTATCCTTCTGGAACCATAAGCCCCCAAATGCTTCCTTCCCTAAGTTTCTTCACCATGATAGCATCATAGCATAAAAAGGAACTAATACACTACCCATCACAGCACAGCTCTCAACCATGACAGTGGCCTGTTTCTTGTTGCCTGGGTGGCTCTGGTAAGGAACCACTAGTGATGAAGTCACAGAGATCCTTTTCTGAGCCGAGTCACACTACAGACCACCATAGAAACCAGACCTCTCCAACATCAAGCTACCTTCCAACTGTGAAGTCCTTCAACAGCTGCCAACTATAAAAAATCCATGGTTCACACCCATCTCAGAATTTCAAAAACCTGTTTGAAAAATTCACCTATGGCACCAAAGTCATCTAGTTTGCCAAGTGTAAAGCTCTCATGTATTCTTCTATCTTACCTCCAGCCATGTGGGTCACACAGCGACGAATTTAAAAATATTTAATCTGACAAGCTTTTGAGCTATTTAGTCCACTTAATTCTTTTTTTGGTTTTGCAATTGTGTGTACTGTATATACACTGCTGTGCATGTGGTGTGTGCATCTGTGGATGGGGGGGTCAGGGGACATCACTATCTCCCTACCTTATTTCTGCAAGACAGGGTCTCTCAGAGACCATAACTAAGCTAGGGCCAGCACGCCCCAGTGATTCTCCTGTCTTTACTCCTACGGCACTGGGGTCACAGCATGTCTGATTTTTTTCACATGGGAGCTGAGATAGGAACTCAGGGACTCATGCTTTCTCAGCAAGTGCTACCCACTGAGCCACAGCTCTATTCCTCAGTTCTGTAATTTCTTTTTACATAGCAGACGGTGAAATAGTCTGCTTATCCTGTTTTTGTTTTATTTCTTGAGACAGGTCCTAGCCTCAAACTGCAATTTCTGGTCTGAACCTTCCCAGTGAGTACTGGGGATGCAGGCATGTACCACCATGCACTTGGCTTAAGCCTACCACCTTAAATTCTTCATCCTGATTCCTCCCCCTCATCACTTCTGGTTTTAAATTTTTAAATTAACCATCACCTTTTTATTATAAACCGACTTACATGCATACAAAATTTGAAACAGTGTAATCAATACCCACATTCTCTCCAGAGTCAATACTTTTCAAACCAATCAATAAATAAGTCTGTTTATATAGCACACACATATATATGGTTTTGCTGAATCATCTTTTTAAAGATTTTTATGTGTATGAGTATTTTGTATACATGTATGTCTATACATGACATGGGTGTTCATGCAGTGTCCATGTAGGCCAGAAGAAGGGTACCGGATCCCCTGGAACTGGAGTTGGGAACTAACTTGGGTCTTGTTGTTATTTGTTTGTTTTTGAGACAGGGTTTCTCTTAGTATCCTTGGATGTTCTGGAACTTGCTCTATATACCAGGCTGGCCACCTGCCTCTGCCTCCCAAGTGCTGGGATTAAACGTGGGAGGCACCTGTTGGCATGCAGTCAGTGTTCTTAACCACTGAGCTATCTCTCCAGTACCATATTCTAACCTCTTAAAAGTCTAGATCAAAATCACAATGAATGAAAGTGCTTTGAGAAGTGGGAAGCTGGGGCTGGAGGGATGGCTTAGTGTTTACTTGTGTCACTCTTTTTTTTTTGGGGGGGGGGGGTTTCAAGACAAGGTTTCTCTGTAGCTTTGATGCCTGTCCTGGAACTAGCTCTTGTAGACCACGCTGGCCTCGAACTCCCAGAGATCCACCTGCCTCTTCCTCCCGAGTGCTGGGATTAAAGGCGTGCGCCACCACTGCCCAGCTACTTGTGTTACTCTTGCAGAGGGCCTGGATTCAGTTCCCAGCATCTGCATGGTGATTCATAACTGGTTACAGAAGAATCAGGGCTTCTTCTGGTCTCTATGGGTACTAGGCACACACACACTCACAAAATAAATCTAAAACCATAAAAAGGGAGTGGTGTGAAGTCCTTATAAACATGAACTTCTGATACAGGTGAGATGCAAGGAGGGACAACCGAACAGCACTTACCTGAATTTTAAGTACAAGTACATTCAATTCCTTAATTTTATTTCTAGGAATTTATTCTTTACTGCACCCCAACCTTCACCTCTGCTCTGATTCCAGAGGCTCAGGTCAGGCTCAATCCCCACCACGCAGCTTCTGAAGAAGCACAACAGAGCTGGGTGAAAATCCACTTTAATAATCCAGCTTCAGCTAAACTGAGACCTCCCCTTCGGTCCCAGGGGTGAGAGAAGGCAGGCCTCGCCAAGAGAGCTCAGTCCACTAAGAGGTTGCGGCTGACAGAGGGGAACAGCTCAAAGAAACCCTGAAACGAGAGGCAATGGAACTAGGAGTTAGTGAGTGACCAGATGGCGATGTCCAACCGCTCGCCTCCCATCACCTTCAGTTCTAGGCTCTATTACTATAGTGTCGAGGGTCTATGCTTAATGTCTTCTCACCCCTCAGCTCGTTCCTAGACAACCTTTCTAAGGCCATGAAAATGAGGAATGGTGTGACTTGTGTAAGTGTCCTTAAAGGTCCATGTGTTAAAGGCTTGCTCACTAGCCTGTGGCATTATTGGGAGGTAGTGGAACCATTAAGATGTGGGACCTGAAGGGAAGAAGTTAGGTGCCACTTGGGATAAAGCAAACTTTTGAGGGGACACCCTCACTTACAATCTCAGGGAGCAGATTCCTCTACCACACGTTCTTGCCATGACACTCTGCTTTATCACAGGGCTTAAATTAACAAGCCAACTGACTGTGAAATAAAGCCTCTAAAACTGTGAGTTCTTATAGACTGTTTATCTCACTTATTTTGTAGAGTGATTCATAGCCAACAGCTCCAGCAACAGGGCTAGCCACTTGATGGAGGGGAGGGTCAGGTGGGAGTTACCTTGAAAAGGGTGAGGCTCTGCAGAACTCCAGTGGTACAGGCTGTCTCCCGAATAGAGTGCATGGCCAGTTGGGGGCTACCTAAGTCCAGCACCCGAAGCCCCAGTCGAGAAGCCAAGATAGGTCCAATGGTGGTACCACAGGGGGAGTCGTTCCGGACCATGAGGTCCTGGAGAGAGGAGGAGAGGCCATAAGCTAAACACCAGGTGTGCTAATTAACTAATTAAGATCAAGGAAGAAGCTACCCCAGGGACACAGGCTGGAAGATGATCTAGTTCTATGTCTTCAAGCATTTAAAAATACTGTTTTGTTACTCTTATACCCAGCCTGAACATTCAATAGACCAAGAAAAACACTCATGCAGCTTTCATGTTCTATAAAACACTGCTGGGCTGGGGATGTGGTTCATCTGGTTGAGTGCTTGCCAAGCATGAGCGAAGCCCTGGATTTGGTCCCCTGCAGCGCACACTTAGGCACGGAAGTGCATACTTGTAATTCCAAGACTTGGGAAGTGGAGGGATCAGGAGTTTAAGGTATATTCTACTACACAGTGAGTTTGAAGCTGGCATGAGCTACATAAGACCCTACCTTAAAAAACAAGGAAATTATAATATGATGCTAGATTTTAAGATTCCTTTTTTAAAGTATAAAACAGAACTATAAAATATAAGACAATTTTTTTGTCAAATGGAAATTACAATACTAACTCATGATTTTAAAAAAAAAGTTGTTTTTTTGGGGGGCGGGGCTGGAGAGATGGCTCAGAGGTTAAGAGCATTGCCTGCTCTGCCAAAGGTGCTGAGTTCAATTCCCAGCAACCACATGGTGGCTTACAACCATCTGTAATGAGGTCTGGTGTCCTCTTCTGGCCTGCAGGCATACACACAGACAGAATATTGTATACATAATAAATAAATTAATTAATTAAAAAAAAGTTTTTTTTCTAGTTGCCATATCTAAGAACAAAGATGAAAATATGAGGCTGAAATTTCTTACTGTGCCAAAAAGCAAGGTAACTTTTAAGAGTCCTATCGCAGGGCATAGGAAAGAACTCTCACTGGTCAAAGGCATGACAACTTGAGCATCACTCATAATAATTCTGTGAACAGCACTCAATCAATGAACATTCATAATTTGATAGTAAAAAGTGAAAGCAAAGAAACTAATTTATAATGACATTTAGGATAAAACTCCACCTTGAAAAAGGGAGAGTAAACAATTATCTTGTTTTAAGTGTGTGGCAGGCATGTGCTGTGGCACACATATCAGAGGACAACTTACAGGCATGAGTTCTCATCTTCCACAATGTGGGTCCCACATATCAAACTCAGGTTACCAGGTTTTGTGGCAGGTATTTTACCCACTGGGCTACTTCGCTGGCCCAAGAATCAACTTACAATAACTAATCAGCCTGGATGATGGGAGGCAGGTTCTACCTCACAGAATGGGAAGGTTGAAAGAATGGGTGAGGAAAGGTGTATCAGAAAATTCTAATGCAATTGCTGATTAAGCAAGGATTATCAATTAGTGTTAAAAAGGGGGCTCACTGCTTGAACAGCATCTGTCTAGTCAATGTATGAAAAGAGGTAACAAATGTATCCAGTGATTTAATTTTACAAGATTTAAAATAAATGCACAGGAAGAATCAGGAAGAATATGTAAAACTCTGATGATACTTTTCTTTTTTGGAGACATGGTCTCAACTATGCATCCCTAGCTAGTCTGGAACTCACTTTTGTAGATCAGGATCAGACTCACAGAGATCCATGTGCCTCTGCCTGAGGAGTGGCGTGCTGGGATTAAAGGTGTGCGTACCACTGCCTGGAAAGCCCTGTTTTTTAAGACAGAGTTTCATGTATCTCAGGCTGGCTTTGAACTTGCTATGTGGCTGAGGATGATCCTCATGTCTCCATTTTCTATGAGCCAGGGTTACAAATGTGTGCTACCACACCTGGTTCAAATTTTATTTTTTCATTTCTACTTGTATTTTCTAAAGTATATATGCCATGGTTCTTCTGTAAGCTATTAGGGAAAAGCCTACAATGTCTTCATACCTTAGAATATAAATGCTCTTCCAGGGCCCCAGAAGTAAACTGGCCTGGGTGAGAGTCCTCTCTTATCCTGCCTGCTCTCAGCCCTGCCTTCTCTCTCACTACCAGGCTAACTCATTCTCATTCCCCCTGTGATTTTTCTATCTGTTCCCTCTGGCTGAGATGTTCTTCCTCTGGACCTTCCCAACGTCCTTCTTCTCAGTGTTAGCTCTCACTTCCTCCCAGAGGCCTCTCTGTGAGTAGAATGATCTGGCATTACATGGGGCAAGATAGAAACAAGGAAGTAAAAACAGCCCTTGTCTAGTCCTGCCTCCACCAGAACTTGTGTGCTGTCTGTTACTGGAGCACCGTGGGCCAAATTCCTGATATAGGAATATATATGTCCACACACAGTGTGACAGGACAGTGATGGGTGATTTCATAGCCAGAGGAAAAGTGAACAGTTGGGGTTCTAGGCTCTCCAGTCTTCAATATTCCTTCTGGGTTGGGGTACAAGACACAGGGAAAGTGGATGTTAGGAGGAAAACAGAAAGGACTAACCTAGGTGGCAAGAGTAAGCCTTACAAAAATCAGTAGTGCAGGGATCATTATCACCCCACTTTACAGATGGGGACACTAACACCCAGACAGCCTAGCAAACTAGGCTAAAGACACCACAACAAAAGCAGCCATGTAGCTAGCTCAGCACCCAAAGCCCTGGAACTCCCTCCACTGAAGCCCACCTACTTGCTCCCCACTCACGGAGCACAGCAGTTTATGTCTTCATCCTGCTCCCTCCACCAAGCCTTCCCAGAAAAGATACACATTCACCTGCAGGGGCACCCCAACTTGGCTGGCCACCTCTCGAATCAGAGCCTCTGACACTGCATTAGAGGCATAGCGCTGCTTGCTGTTCACCTTGATCACAGGACCCTGGGAAAAGTCAAGGGGGAATGGAGGTGACATGTGACCCAGGGGGAACCACGTTGGCCAGGCCCAGCCAGGCCACCACATCCTTAAAAGCTTCTTTACCTTATGGAATAAGGGCCGGTGGTTTTCTTCATGCTTGTCCCTGTGGGAGGTGGGAAAGGTCAGCACCGCACACTGTAGTGGAGGCCTGTCAACATCCACTCCCCTTCCAAGGCAGATAGCACTAATGGGTTATAGCTTTCTTTCCCACCCAATCCTGGAGGCCCCCAGAGCATTCAAAACAAACATTTAGTCAGATTCTAGCCACAAAAGGAAACAAGCTATCTAACACACATACCAGGCTTAGGCTTTCACTAAGTCTGGCCTAGAACAATCAAAAGGAAGACCCCTGGAACCTCCCAGGAGATAGAGAAAGAGACAGGGCCAGGAATCAGCCTCTAATTGGGCTATGCTTGGGTCTCTAGCAGTGAGTACTGTCTGAAAGGAAGACTCACGCATAGTTTGGGTGCACAGCATGGGCCATGTCTGCACTGATCATGAAGGACTTAGGTATGGCTTCCTCGAAGGCGGTCAGACGCTGAGGTGTGGCTGAGATGCGCCGCAGAACCAGCTCCGTCAGCAGAGACTGTGCTCCTTGGGCACTTTCTGACCCCACCTGGGGATGGCAGAGGTTTTTACTCTGGGAGTCAGGACACAGAGATCAGTAAGAGGAGCCCAGTGTTGAGAATGGCTCAGGATCCTCCCGAGTCACATGGTGGGATTGGTATTGTTAGAATCTTTCCTATGCCCACCCAGGTCATTACTGATCATCTGATGACAGCGGACTGGGTCCAGACCAATTCCCAGTCATTTACAGTCTAGAAATAGCACTTACTGATAGAATTTCCACACTGGTCCCCAATACTTACATCTAGGGCTCAGCAGGTGCCACAGCACCCTAGGTAATTTCCCTTGATGTATGTGACAGAGACTGTTAACTATCCATGACACCTTCATAACAGAAGGCCCAAGCCATAGCTACACAACTAACTACCCAGCTAGAGCCATCATTCCAAGTCTTCTCTGCAGCTAAATGTGGTCACACTAAGTTCTGTGAATGTAAGTACTAATGAATTTCATTTCTGGACCACACTCTGGAAGACACAGGCATCTAGTCTCTTTGCCCGCTCCCTTATTGCTGACTAGATGTAGACAAGATAACCAGAGATGGAATAGCCAAACACCCAGAACAACAGACCAAAGACCTACCCCAACTGCTAACTGCTCCTAGGGAGTAACAGGAGAGAGAACTAGCTATCTGTCAAGCTCCACGACAGCAGCTCGGGTTGCAGCCAAACACACAGCTGAGGACCCACTATGTGCCAAGCTACAGACCCGAAAGGATGATCTGTGCAATGCTCCTGTCCTTGGGGTAGGGATGTAGCAAGGAGCACAGAAACAAAGGGGTATGGAGTCCAGTTAGAGCCAGAAGGAAACAACATGTGCCACAGAAGCACCGGCAGCTCTCCTGTCCCCATCTGTAGGCCTCTAGAATGGCCCTGACTCACTCTGAGTGTCTCTGAGGTAGTTACTGAAGACTCCAGAGAGGGACCTCTGCCCAGAGCCCCACATACCTCTTCATTGTCGTAGAGTGTGATCATGCGCACATGTGGCTCCCTGGCCAGGGAGGAAGGGGATGCACAGGAATCAATCAAAGCCTGGATGGGAAAGGAGACAAGATCATCATCCCTGCCCTTTGCTTCTTACAACTTATTCTGCTAATACCTGGGAGTGGCATGCTGTCCTGCCAGTGAAGAGGCTGAGTGCTGTGGGACAATGGTCTTGTACCCTGTCACTTATATTGTATTGCTTTAATAAAATGCTGATTGGCCAGTAGCCAGGCAGGAAGTATAGGTGGGGCAACCAGAACAGGAGATTTCTGGGAAGAGGAAAGAGTCTGTAGTCAACACAGAAGAAGCAAGATGAGAATGACTTGCTGATGAAAGGTACCAAGCTACATGGCTAACACAGACAACAATTATGGGTTAATGCAGGATGTAAGAGTTAATAAGAAGCCTGAGGTAATAGGCCTACCAGTTTATGATTAATGTAGACCTCTGTGTGTTTCTTTGGGACTGAACAGCTGCACACCTCTGTCAAAAGCTGGGCTTTCAGCAACCTTTCTCTTAGGCACTGCCTGGCAGTGAAGGACTTTTCTAATGGGATAAGTGATCCGTTCACTGTGCACTTGGCTCCCATACCTTCCCTTGCAGAAGGCAGGACAATGCTGAAGACAGAAAGATGATGTAAATCCTGGGAGGATGTGGGAGAATTGTTTGTAATCTGTCAATCATGTTTTAAATAAACGCTGATTGGCCAGGCAGGAAGTATAGGTGGGAAAACTAGACAGGAAACAGAAACGATGCAATGAGAACAGGAGAATTCTGGGAAGGAGGAAGTTGATTCCTTCCACTCCTGCCTAGACCACTGAAGCAGCAGGATGTGATCTGCCCCACTGAAAAAGGTACTGAGCCACATGGCTAACGTAGATCAGAAAAATGGGTTAATCAAGATGTGAGAGTTAGCCAGTGAGAGGCTAGAGCTAATGGGCCAATCAGCTTATAATTTATGGAGACCTATGTGTGATTTTCTTTGCGGCCAAACAGTTGTGGGGTACTGGGCAGGACAAAAACCCCAACAACAAGCAGGTTCCCATTCATGTTACAGGAGGACAATTATGAATACCAAGCAAATTGATGGGCTTCATTAACAACAGCTCTAGAGATGGCCATGAACCTAGCAGCAGGGGACCCAGGTCTACAGTAACTACCCAAAGCCCATCTTCAACCATAAGTTAGGCAGGGAAAAGGCAAGGTAAAAGGCAGAGGAAGAGTAAAAGGCTGAGAAATGGCCTGACTAGGGTAGAGAGGAAGTGGAGAACAAGAAGGTGAGCATGAGGTACAGACTGTCCTATGAGATCCCAAGGAACACAAAGAAAGCAGAGAGGAGACTTAAGTCAGAGGCAGACTGAAGGACACAGAAGGAAGAGAGAGATGCTGGTGTTCATGGTGGCAAGGACTTTCTTTTCAGGTGGAGGTTGTTAATCTGGAGAAAAGTAGCAGACTGGGGTATGAGAAGACATCATGGCACACCTGTCAGCTTTCCCATACCTCAGCTCCTGGTCCCAGACCAGCACAGAAATAGTGATGCCAAGGCTGCAGCATTTGGGCCCTTCCTAGCCAGCCAGGTGAAGGCCTGGTTAAGTAGCCATCTCTCGCCACCCCTGGGCTTGAGGTTAGCCCCTATCTCAACTCCTAATTCCCCACCCCTCGTGGGTGCGTGCTGCCTGGAGTGCTCTGGCTCCTCACCTGCAGGGCGCAGAAGCAGCTATGCAGATTGTCCAGTCGAGGAGCAAAGATGAACTCTTCATAGGCTCCACCCAGGACCTAGAAAGACAGGACCAACACCCTGACCCAAGTGCCCAGGCCCCTCACCCATTTCACCGTTCCCAAGGGCCAAAGCAACTACTCCTGACTGTTGGCTTAAGAAACTTCTTGCTGTTCAGCTGAGAATGAAGGCCAGGAAAGGGTAACCTACAACATCTACCAGTGGGGGTACACACCTTTAAAACAGCACTTGGGAGGCAGAGGCAGGCAGATCTCTGAGTTCGAGATCAGCCTGGTCTACAGAGCAAGTTCCTGGATAGCCTGGGCTACACAGAGAAAACCTGTCTCAAAAAACAAAACAAAACAATACACTAAGTAAAAGAAAGAAACCAGCTAACACAAACTTAGGATTAAGATTTAGCAGTTCTCTCCATTAGCAGCTAAGAGGCATTAGGCCTCTTGCTCTCAGAGGTCAGAGCTAGCGTAGGTCAAAGCAGACAGTACCCACTTCATATCTCACACATTCTGAGGATCCAACCCCCCCCTAAAAATGAGAGCTCCAAGGCTCAGATTTCTGCTTCTGCTCCTTTCCCTAGAGAAAGATCTGGATTCTGGCTTTGTTCTCAAAGGTTCAGTCCTAGGGCACCAGGACTTCTACCCAGTTCCGTCCATTGTGTTGCAGGATCCGAAAGGTCCCCACACCCTAATCAAGTTCCCACAGGTGGGTCTTGGGAGAAAATGGTCTGCTTATCTGGGAAACACTGAAAGCAAAATCTCCAAGGAAGAACAAGAAGGAGACTAACAGAGGGGCTAAACACTTCAGGGGCTGTGGTTGGCGGGGACCCTGGAGGACCCCACTCACAGAACCCTAGAGCAACTCCTTACTGCAGGCTGAGTGTCTGCCAGGCACAGCTCCATCTCCACGATGTTTTCAGGACTCAGTCCCAGGTGGGTACAGAGCAGGGACATGAGGACTGAGTGGTGACGTTCATCCTGTAAGGCACAAGATGCTAGAAGGAGGGCCTGCTCATCTCTTTGCCCTTCCTAGGGGACTGGTCTGTTTCCACTCTGCCCACCCTCCCAGGAGCAAGGGAGCTTCTTACAGCAGCGCTGACAGGTCCTGGCTCAGGAGTCCCTTTCTCCAGCTCTTCCTGAACCGCTGTGGCGAGAATAGGCACTCTGTGGGGAAATGGGTTGAGAGAAGAGAGTGAGGCAGTCATGAACTTAGGCCTCTCCTTGTCCTTCAATTTCCAGTCTACTCCCCAAGTGTATAGAAACTAGATTCCAAAAGTGGAACTTGATTATGGCCATTAAGAGGTGGTCTTCTGGGTCCCAATAGAACCCCTGTCACCTCATGCCATATCCCACCCCTCACAGGCCTTGGTATAGACTCACAGGTGCGTCTCTGTGTTGGGCCCAAAGTTCTCATTGATATTTCTCTGCAGGTGGATGGCCAGATGCGGGATGCGCAGAATGGGTCGGTCCACATGTACAAGCCTCTGCTCCAGGCGACCTGAGGTAGGGCACTGTGGCCAACAGGCCAGGTCAGAACTGGGCACCTCCCGAATCCAATTGATAACCAAGTCCCCCCTTCCCATGGGGACACTTCACTGGTACCCTGAAGGAATGTGATATTCAATCTTCCAGCTGCTGAAGTGAGAACCTCCCCAGTTCCTAGGCCCTCTATACCACCTTGATAATGACTCGTCCAGCCAAGGTCAGGTCCCGGTCAAACCACGTGCTCCAGATCCCACCACCATAGGTCTCCACACCAACCTGGTGGAAGCCCACCTGGCTTCGTTTGGATTTGCGTTTCACCTGAGCATTGAGATGAGAAGAAAACATCTGGATGACAACATCTGGAGGGGAGACTCAGGCGACCCTCAAGTTATACAGAGCAAACATCGCTTGGCTGACTGGGAAAGTGTCTGTGAGGAGGGCAAGGGGCAGTCTAGCATCCTTCCTGCACCTGGGGAATCTCACTTTCTGAATCTCTTCATTCCACACTGGCCCCGCACCTCCCTCCAGGCCAGCAGAGCCCTAACTCCTTACCCGGAGGCAGGGACTGTCGGTATGCGCCCCAATGAGGCTGAAGCCATTGCCAGGAACATACTGGCCCCCCACAGCAAAAGCAATGATGGAGGAGGAGTTTCTGGTTAAGAAGTACTGGAGAAGAGAGTGAAAAGACAGGGGTGTGAGTTGCTTAATCACGTGGAACACAGGAACTTGAAACAGCCGCTGCCTCCAAACAGTCCCAGTACCTTGTTTTCTGGTAAGATATCCCAGCCCTCTGTTTCCTTGAGTTCACGGAAGCCAGCCTGAAGGAGCCGGCTGCGGCACTCAGCCACGACTGTAGAGAAAGGGTTCTCTCATACAGATGGAAGTTGGTCAGGTCACTCCCACTCCTAGCCTCCCTAACCCAGGACACCTACCGTGGAAAGGAGACGGACTCCGGTTCACGAACTTGAGAAGCTCCCTGGCTGTGGCCTGGATTGCCTCTTTCCGTGCCCTGCCGTTCATGGCGACCTACGGGAGGAAGGGGCGCTCAAGCTGCTACCAGGTCTGGACCACGCTTTTCCACCCGAGCTCCGAGTGTCCAAAGCCCTCAGAAATGAGAGCTCCGAGGCTCGGATCTCTGCTTCCGCCGCCCCTTTCCTAGAGACAGGTCCGGATTCCTAGCTCGACCGCTCGGTGCTCAAAGGTTCAGCTCTAGGGCAACAGGACTGCCACCCAGTTCCGCCCCTCCGGCTGCAGGATCCAAAAGGCCCGCCCCTAAACCCTACCCCACGCCCCGCCCCGCCGGGAAATCCCGATTCGAACTGAAACTCCAGCTCCGGAGCGGCCATCAAATCTGAAAACGCCACTAGCCGGCGCGCCACCGTCTCCGGAACCAAAGCACTGCTTCACCTGTCCTCCCACCAAGTCAGTCATCGGACACCCTTTCCGGCCTCGGGAAGGTCAGGTCACCGCGGCGGGGTTTCAATTTGACTATGAAACCGGAGTACACCGGCTCAGCGCTGCGTTAAGCTAAGCTCCGCAAGGGCATGCGGCAGGCGGTCGAGCTGGCGGCGGCCACCCACCTGCATCGCCCCACCACCTTCTTCTCGAGGGGTCGGCCTTCGGCCCGCCCCTGCCTCTCCGCTCCTCCCTTCTAGATCAGGCCTCGCCCTCGCCGAGCTGCGTGCTCCGCCTCTCGCCAGGCCGCACCGGGTCTCCGCCTCTACCAGGCCTCGCCCCGCCCCCGCGGCTCCGCGAGCTCCGCCCCTGTCGGGCCGCGGTCGGGGTCCGCACCCCCCCGCCCCGCCTCTCGCTCAGTTCCCGTCAGGCCTCGTTCTAACCACGCGGACGGCTCCGCTCCAGTCAGGCCGCGCCCCGCCCACGCTACTCCGAGAGCTCCGCCCCTGTCAGGACGCGTTCCGGTTCCGCTCCCGCCTCTCGTGCCGCCTTCCCCAATCAGGACTCCTCCTAACCACGTGGACTACTCAGCCCCAGTCAGGCCGCGCCCCGCCCCAAGGCTCCACTAGCCCCGCCCCGTCAGACCAACCCCCTCCAGGCCCCGCCCCCGCTGCTCCTCTAGCTCCGCCCCGTCAGCCCTGCCTCGGCAGGCCCCGCCCCTACCAGGCTTCTAGTCCCGCCCTTATAGGGCGGAGTCCTACTGGCGCTGACCCCTCCTCCCTTCCCTTTGTCAGCAGCATTGAAACTCCTGGAGCATCCTAGACAGCGCAGCCCATTGCGGCAGCAGGGCCCTCTAGCGTCCCGGCGGTGTTAGCACAGCCGTTGACCTGTGGGTCCCTGAGGTATAATAAAGAGGGCTCCCCACAACCACCCCTATAATAGGAGCAGCATGGTTATTAATGTTCATAGGGCACCGTGAACTTCTGTTATGATAAACGTGTTGCGGCGTCAAATTCTCACAGTTTTCTTATCCGTGTGATTTTACTGTCAGCATTTTATAGATGAATGAGGATATTACCTGTCCTTAGTTACAAATGGCACAGCTGGGCTCTGGACTCCATGAATTTGTTTACAGAAGCCTGGAACAACTGTTACCGGCTTCATAGGTCTTTTCTATCGTTCTTGATTAAATGTTACACTGTTCTGTAGGTCTCTGAGGAACACAGAAGCCAGTGATCTAGTCACTATCACACGGCTTGTTTAGGTGGCCCGAGGATTTGACTTTGATATCCATGCTTTTTTTTTTTTTTTTTTTTCTTTTAGGCAGGGTCTCATTCTAGTTCAGGTTTTTCTGGAACTGACTATGTACTCCAGGCTGGCCTCAAATCCATGGCAATCCTGCCTCGACCTCCCAGTTGTTGAGATTACAGGCACGAGCCACCACTACCGGCTGTTTCTAAGTCTTAAAATGATAGGAAAGAAAAAAAACAGATTCCATATATTCATGGAGGCAATTCCAATATTTTATTTCCCAGTCAATGGTGTTGTGTAGTATTCTTAAAACTCAAATATCTGCTTAGCTGCAGCGATGGAGCAGGACTCCTAGTGGCTCCGAGGTGAAAAGCACAGCCCAACTACTAAGGGTTTAAGAATCTTCCCAGGTATCAGTGTGGCGATTTCTCAGAAAATTAGGAAACAACCTTCCTCAAGACCCAGAAATACCACTTTTGGGTATGTATCCAAAGGATGCTCAATCATGCCACAAGGACATGTGCCCAACTATGTTCATAGCAGCTTTGTTTGTCATAGCCAGATCCTGGAAACAACCTAAATGCCCCTCGACCAAAGTATGGATAAGGAAAATGTGGTACATTTACACAATGAAGTACTACACAGCAGAAAACAATAATGACATCTTGCAAGCAAATAGATGGAGCTAGAAAACATTGAGCTTTGTTTGTCATAGCCAGATCCTGGAAACAACCTAAATGCCCCTCGACCAAAGTATGGATAAGGAAAATGTGGTACATTTACACAATGAAGTACTACACAGCAGAAAACAATAATGACATCTTGCAAGCAAATAGATGGAGCTAGAAAACATTGAGCTACAAAACATTGAGTGAGGTAACCCAGACCCAGAAAGACAATTGTCATATGTGCTCACTCATAAGTGGTTTTTTTAACACAAACCAGCCCACAAATCACAATCCCAGAGAACCTAGACAACAATGAGAATACAAAGAGAGACATACATGGATCTAATCTACATGGGAAGTAGAAAAAGACAAGATCTCCTGAGTAAATTGGGAGCATGGGGACCATGGGCGAGGGTAGGGAGGGGAGAGGCAAGGAGGGGAGCAGAGAAAAATTTAGAACTCAATAAAATCAGTTAAAAAAAATATTCTTTCCAGGGTCTCTGGGGGCATCTGCCGCTTATTTACTTGGGATGGGAATGATCAGGGATTGGGAAAAATTCCGGGAGCCCCCTTCCACCTTCACTGCAGACTGGGTAGTGTCAAGATCCATTCAGTTGGTGACAGGCTACATCTGTGTGATTCCTTCACTAGTCTTTGGATATCATTGGGTCCCTACTGATTTGTACAATTAGTATCTGTTAATAATTATAGAAGTAGCATTATGTATGAAGACCAGAGCTGAGCGGGACTCTTTTCTCTAAGAGTCTGGTTCCTTGGGGGAGGGAATACATTCTAAGCTGCTAAGATCTGAAACAGGGTATAGTCAGTTCGCCATGTGAATTCTGCATCCTTGAATCCCCAAATCCAAGTATTTGGGGGTGAGTCCTGTATATTAGTCAAGCAGAAACTGTAAACATATTTTAAAATATATTTATAAGAACAAGACATACTATTAAGCTGCTAGGCATGAACACATGAAAGACCGTATCTCACATCACCCAAGGAAATGCAAGCTTAAAATAGTGTCCCATTTGTAATTGGTAAGATTAGTAAAAACGGAAATGGTTGGCAATGGTAGGTATTGGAAAAGGCTTGGGGCAATACTTGTCTCTATAGTCAGTGTTCTGCAATGTAAATATTCCATATGGCTGCTTTCAAGCTATGAACATGATGTCACTGAACACAGAGTTAGGAAGAAGTGTGCAGAAACAAGTCACTGTGTGTGTTCCTGACAGACAGATGTGTTGGACATAAATAACCTCTACAGCAGAAATTTTAAAATGCAGTAAAAATAGTTGAAAACTGATGGTTTTAAATTTTTATTATATCTCTACAATATAATTTGTTTAATTATACATCTATACACAATAATGTTTTAATGATTGCCGCATTTAACAACAGCATCATCGAATTCTTGGGAATTTGACAGTCATTTCTCATGAACTGGTCTCACCATCTTTGCTATGAAAAGTACTGCCATAAAACACCAGACTGGGCCACAAGGTCAGGATGTTTATAGACTAGGAGCCTCTTATGGCTAGACCAAGCTAAAATTGCTGGGGCTTGAGAGATTCTCACACCAGGAACAAAATAAGGCAGGAGGGACTCATTTCCGAGGAAAAGCTTTGTCCCATCAAATGCTCTCAGTGAGTCCCCGGAGCCTTCCTAGATGTCAGCAAGAGCTTGGCACTCGCATGCTCTTGAAATCTTGGAAACGAAACCCTGGAATCTTCCAGTTTCACTTGCTCCGAGTTAACCTACAAGTCGCTAATTTGGGAGCTCAGGCAGCTGAGCTGTGCTGCCTTTCCCACCAGCTTTGCTGAGACACCTCTGACTTAGGGTTAGGACAACAGTTGCTCAGGTTACTTTGCAAAAACTCGAAGCCACTTTTACTGGAAACATGGACTCTTCACGCGAGCCTCAGAGCTCTGCTACATGAATTAAATGGGACGGAAGTGTTGGCATGTCTTTCATGCTGTGTCTGTCCTGTTGTGTTTGAAACCTTAGGTCAGATTTGATGACCTGAGTTCCATCCCGGAGCCTCTAAGGTGGAAGGAGAGAACTGAGTCCTGGAAGTTGTCATCTGTCCTCATGTTTGCCATGACATGAGCAAGTCCCCACTCACACACATCCACAAGTCCATCTCTCTCTCTCTCTCTCTCTCTC
>NC_022030.1:55708487-55725535 GCF_000317375.1 Microtus ochrogaster | reverse complement strand
CTCCCTCCCTCCCTCCCTCTCTCTCTCTCTCTCTCTCTCACTCACGCACGCACGCACGCACACACACACACACACACAAACTTTAAAGTTGTCTAAGACTAAAATACAGGATTAGCTCAGCCTGCTGCTGTTAGAGCATCCTGACCTTGGCCTCTCTGCACGACTCAAGCACCTGTACCTCCTCAGTCCTATCAGAAGGTTCAGACCAAATCCCGGGGTCAGGACATTTATGTGACAATGAGTAAGTCAGTGGTTCCTGGGTTGTCACCACAGATTAGCCTGCAAGCCACAAGGCCAGAATGTGTGTGTTCAAGGAGGAAAAGATCTTTTGAAACCTTTCCCATGACCAATGGGCAATTACTAAACCTTAATCCATCCCAGAAAATCAATGGAAGTTTGCTGCTTGCTTCTGTTCAGCGAACAGCAGCCTGATGTCCCTTTCAATCACTGCTCGGCATGCTCCTTTGGCTCACACTGAAGTTGGCTGACTCAGTCTGAAATTACAATAAAGACACCTTGCTTGCTTGTCTTGTCCATTATATGTGATTTGGTATCCCTCTATCCCTCATTTTTGAGACAGAGTATCACCAAGCAACCAAGGCTGCTCTTGGATTCATATGTAAACCATGCTAGCTTCCAACTCACAGTGAACCTCCTGCCTCAGCCTCCCAGCCCTGGGATTATAAGACTTGGTCCTATTTCTACTGTTTCTGTACCATAGGATTTCCACCATCTGGTATCAAGTTGACTCACATGATCAATATCTGGGAAGTTTCTAGAAATGGAGAAAATCAGAGCTTACCACCACACCCAAGACATTACTATTTTATTATTTTATTTATTTTTAGAGCTGAGACTAACCCCGGGTTGTCACGAATACTAGATGAGCACACTCCACCACTGAGCTCACTCCCAGCCGGATTTTGCTGTTGTTATTGAGACAGTGTCTGACTACGGGACTCAGGCTGGCCTGGTAGCCACTATGTAGACCAGGCTGGACTTGAACTCTCTGTTCTTCTGTCTCAGCTTCCTGGGTACTGGAGCTGTGAATATGCACATCCATGATGAGCTTAGGCGGTCTGAATGAACATCCCAGTTTAAGATGCAGGGTTCCAGAGTTCTGTGCTGCAGAAACCGAAACAACTCCTTAGGCCAATTCTTAGGCCAATCCTTATGTATTATCACCTGCAAAATGGCTTCAAATTACATTGCTGAATAAAAAGAAGAACAATTTCTAAAGTGTTTACTAGGCAAATAAATACATTTAGGTACGATGATACACAATGAACTCAATTTCTAGGAAAGTATATGTCTGTACATGCAAATAGGTCTGGAAGGAGAGCAGTCACCTATGGATAAGGGATTCTAAATATGGGCGTGAGGTTGGCATGAACACAAGACTGGATGACTGCAAGACCCAGAAGTTTCTGCCCTCAGCCTCCGCGCAAACCCTCCTCGCCAGCACTAGCTGGTGTTTCTAACGTTACCATTATTCATTCTTGATTTTTGATTTAACAACTATTAGAGTGCAGAGACCTAGGGGTTGGCCTAGCAATCAGTTCTACAGCTCATTGGGAGTTGATACGTTATGATGGTCTTTCTAGTCCATCAGCTGTTAGAGGAGCCGCCTGGGTGGTAACGAGCCCCTTGATGTCGAGGGAGATTTGTGACTTGGGACAGCGAGTGATATTGTAAGGAAGAGGGTGTGTGTGTCTGTCTGTGAATCCTGCCCTATCTGCTAAAATGGGTATAGTGACGGGCTCAATGAGATGATTTGATTCATATTGATGCCAACGCAGGGGAATCTCACTGGTGGCAAACACATTGTTCCAGTGAAGAAATCGTTTGCTTCAGGATAATAGGATAGGAACTTGCATAGCCAGGTACAAATTGTCTTCCCACAGGGTTGCTGGGTGGGGGACAGTTTAGTTTCATACACAGGACTTCTGCTCAAGGCTCTTCTTCCATTCAGTACTCAGTTGAGAACTACAGATCCTGGATATCCTGAGGAGAGTAACTAACTCAGGGGTGATAACTTTGAATCAATTATGTTCTAGGAGGGAGACTTAAACATTACTTTTATTTTTAGTAATATAAATTTCCCCCACCCCAGTTTTTATGTGTATGGGTATTTGGCCTGTGGTTCCCGAGGAGGACAGAAGCGGGCATCAGATCTACTGGAACTGGATATGGGAGCTGTCATGTGGCTACTGGGCATTGAACCCAGTAGCGGTAAGTACTCTTAACCATTGGACCATCTCTCCAACCCCAGAATGTTTCTTTTGATATGAATATTTGAAGTGAAAAAAGAAAACTTGGCCAGATGATGGTGGCATGGCACACGCCTTTAATCTTAGCACTCAGGAGGCAGAGACAGGTGGATGTCTGAGCTCAAGGCTAGCCCAGTCTACAGAATGAGTTCCAGGACAGCCAGGGCTACACAGCGAAACCCTGTCTCAAAAATGAAATTTAAAAAAAAAGGAAGGAAGGGGCTGGAGAGATGGCTCAGTGGTTAAGAGCATTGCCTGCTCTTCCAAAGGTTCTGAGTTCAATTCCCAGCAACCACATAGTGGCTCACAACCATCCGTAATGAGGTCTGGTGCCCTCTTCTGGCCTGTAGACATACACACAGACAGAATATTGTATACATAATAAATAAATAAAATGTTTTAAAAAAAAGGAAGGAAGGAAGGAAGGAAGGGAGAGAGAGAAAGGAAGGAAGGAAGGAAGGGAGAGAGAGGAAGGAAGGAAGGAAGGAAGGAAGGAAGGAAGGAAGGAAGGAAGGAAGGAAGGAAGAGAAAACCTTGAAATAAAGTAGGGAAACATTCAGAAAAATGGGACAAGGCTCCATTCATCTTTCATCTGCACTAGGACCAAGGACCACCCATCCTATCTGGTCCTCTCTTCTGATGTCTTCCTGATCTTCCCTTGTGTGGGTATCCACATACACACACTTGCAAGCACCTTTACCTCTGGGATTTGTTTACTTTCTAAACAAAGCAAAGCACACACACACACACACACACACACACAAACAAAACTGTGATGGAACCCAGAGCCCACCTGTCACTGGAGGTGTCTGCACTACAGCACCCAGGCAGCTGGAGAAACCCACAGCCATGCTGATGGTGCTCACTTAAAATTCTTTAGCTTTCAAGGGGTTCTTTGTCCCGCTCAGAGTTCCTGCCTACCAGACTTCCCAGGAGTTCCTTCTCCCCTTCCCCTAGAGGATGGTTCCATCCAATGCCCTGCCCTTTGCTGCTAATTCTATTATGGAAACAGAAGACTTCAAAGCATGTGGTTCTTGTTTCCGGGGCTGAGGCATCTGTGCTTGATTGTAAGTCACCTACCTGCATACAAGGTTCCCCTCCTTCCTTCCTTTCTATCTTTCTTACTTTTAAGTGTGCATTTTTTTACTTTTTTATGTCTGTATGTATGGCACTAGTGCATGGGTGTATGCGTGTACAAATGAGTGTGGGTGACACGTGTGCAGATGCATGTACACACATATGCAGAGACCGGAGGATGATATCGGTTACCTTCCTCCATCATTGAAGCGTGGTCTCTCACTGAACCTGGAGCTCATGGATTAGGCTAATCTAACTAGCCAGCTTGCCCCAGGGATGCCCTGCCCCTGCTTCCAGAGCTCTGGGATTGCAGGCAAGCTACTATGACGGCTGGATCGTTTTATATGTGTGCTGGGGATCTGAACTCCAGCCCTCAGACTTGCACAGTGAGTGCCTTAGCCTCTGAGCCACCTCCCCATCCTGCTTCTTAAGTTTCTTCAGAGTAAGGCCTCACTTCCTCTTCCTGTGAGCGGCCTGAGGTGACCTGTGAAACTGGTTCGCTATTCTCTTTACCCTGAAAACCCTACAAAATCATGTAAATCAAGGTTCAAATCTTCATGTTCACTTGAAGAACCCATTGAGACTGCCCAGGCCATCAAGGGTATATGTATCCAAAAAGCCACCAAGTATCTGAAAGATGTTATGTAAAGAGACAGTGTATTGTTCCCTGAGCAGGTGTGGTGGCACACGCCTTCAGTCTCAGCATTCAGAAGGCAAAGGCAGGCAGAGCTCTTTGAGCTGAAGATCTGCATGGTCCACACAGTGAGTTCCAGAAAGGCCAGGACGACATAGAGAGTCTCTGCCCTAAAAAACAAAAACAAAAACCCAAAATCAACAAACAAATGTTGTCCTCTGACCTCTGCAAGTGAGTGAGCAGGTACACAATAAATTAATACACTTTATAAAAATCAGAACAAAAATAATCATTTCAGCTGCTACATACCTGTAATTCCAGCTACTCAGGAGGCTGAAGCAGGATCACAAGCCGAGTGCCAACCCGGATAATTTAGTGTTACCCTGTCGCTAAATAAATAAATAAATAAGATGGTACACTATAGCTCTGTGTACCACAGGCAAATAAACTACAATAAGGGCTGCAGCGAGGACACAGTGGGGGAAGACACTCGCTGCCCAGCTTCCATCCTGAGTTCTGTCTCTGGGACTCAGGGCGGAGGGAGAGAGCTGATCTGCAAGCTGTCCTCTGACCCCACACTAGCGCGTGACAAGAACACACTCACACACATAGACGTGCACAAGTAAAATAAAAATGATGCTGGAGGGATGGCTCAGTGGTTCATAGCACTGATTACTCTTGCAGAGGGCCCCAGTTCAACTCCCAGCACCCACACGGTGGCTCACAACTGTCTATAACTCCAGTTCCAGAAGATCTGAGGCCCTCTTGTAGCCTCCTAGGGTACTGCATGCACATATGGTACATAGACATGCCCACAGGCAAAACGTCCATACGTATAAAATAAAAATACAACTTTTTAATAAATACAAACAATCCACCACCCGCTTCTAGCTTTGCTTCAACGGTGGCCGTACTCTTCTGTTTGCTTCTGAGCCAATCTATTTTGAAAAGAGTTACTGAGACTCCCGTTTCAACTATCCCTCATTCAGCTGCAAGCTCTTTGGAGTAACGTTTCACGTTAATTAGTCCATCAATACTTCTCTTGTCAAGGTAAAGAGCAACCAGCACGAAGCAAAATCCAGTGGTCAATTTTCAGTCCTCACCCTACTTGACCCTCAGGCCACATCTGCCGGTTACCTTCTGCCCCTCTTGGAAACTCTCAGCCCTTGGCTCCCAGGCGACTTACTTACCCTGCTGGCTGGCCACTCCTTTCCCCCCCTCCCAACCCTTTCCAGCCTTCTCAACTTCAAGGGGAAACCTGTGGTGGTGTGGATGAAAATGCCCCCCAGACTCATGTGTTTCTCTCCTTAGTCCCCAGTTGATGAACTGTTTGGAAAGGATTAGGAGGCCTGGCTTTGTTGGAGGAGGTGTGTCACGGGGTCATGAGGCGTGAGTTTTGTGGTTTCCAAAGCCCAGGGCCAACCCCAATGTCTCATTCTCTCTGCCTGATGCCTATGGATCGGGATGTAAAGCTCTCAGCTACTTCTCTAACACCATGGAAACCGACTGCCATGCCCTCTGCTGTGATGACAATGGACCAACCCTCTGCAGCTGTAAGCCATCCTTTCTTTTATAAGAATCGCCTTGGTCATGGTGTCTCTCCACAGCAATAGAACGCTGACTAAGACAAAACCTTTGGCCCAGCTCTTAGAACCCACACCTTTTCACCCTTTGCTTCATCTGTTTTGATCTTGTGGCTTTAATTAGTGTCTATACCTTAACAATTCCCAGACTTACCCTTCTCTATCCCAGATGCTTCCTCTTCCAACCTGCAGCCCCACACATTCACCTGTTTATTCAAAACACCCACATGCGTCTCTAGTGGGAATCTCCAGTCTCACGTGTCTGAATCCGAGTTCCCCTAAGATGACTCCATCTGTTCTTTCTTTCACTGTACCATGGCTATTTCTCCTGGGCTTGACCAGCCCTGGAGCAGAACACTGCGGTAACCTACAGGGGGCTGAGGCCTGCGGTCATGTTGATGACAGACAGAACTGTACAACAGATAGCTGAGTGCATGGTGATGGGGCCGACCATTCTCTCCTAGAGGGAACAGCAGGCTCTCCCTGAGATTCCAGCTGCCACTCTCTCTAACCCCTAGCTGCAGTTAACCTAGAGGGGCCTGGGGAGATGGCTCAGTGCTCAGTTCCGAGCCCTCTGTTGCTCTTGCAAATGACCCAGGTCCAGTTCCCAGAGTTTACACGGTGGCTCTCAGCCACTCATAATTCCAGTTCCAGAGGATGCAGTGCCCTATTGACCTCTGAGGGGACCAGGCAAGCTTGCGGTACACATACATCTGCAGGCAAAACACTCATGCACATGAAATAAATAAGTTTTTTTAAAAATGATATAATGCATGATAGGCTATGTGCTGGGAGGCAGCTTAATTGACAGAGCATGTAAAAAACACACAGAGCCTAGCGTGGTGGCATGGGGCTGTCATCAAGCACTCGTGAGGTGGAGGCAAGAAAATAGGAGCTACAAAGGCTAGCCTGGGCTACATGAGACCTCGCTTTAAAAAAAAAGAAAAAAGTCAGAAAAGGAAAACTGGTGGATAGGGGTGGGACTTTTCTGTGGTGTGACTATCTGTGAATCACCCAAGCTCCTGAATAGAACAGCAATGAATCCATTACTTTGCCAACATAGACTCCAGAATCTTTGGGGGTGGGGGGGGGTCTGTTGGTTTGTTCTCTGCCTAGGGTGAGCAGACTATGTATCCCTAGAAGAACATACGACACTCAGTAGAAGACGATTGTGCCCTGAGAGCTTCTGACCAAATCCCACACTGTCATCCTCGGCAACCCTCTTTCTCACAACCCATGTCCAAACTATTTGCGTGCCCTGCTGTCTCTGCCTCCTGCAGCATCTTCACCAGGCAGCCAGCTGGTCCCAGGTCCTCTCTTCCTGGTACCCGTGTCACCTCCTGTCTTAGGGTCTACAGAAGCCTCAGTATCTGTTGACTGAGGGTAGCCTGCAGGCCAGGGACAGCTAATGGGTCTCACTTTGCTGGTGTAATCCCCAGCTCGACAATGAGTACTAGAGACAGCATGAATGGTTAAGAGCACTTAGAGCTCTTGCAGAGGATCAGGTTCAGTTCCCAGTGCCTACAGGGTGGCTGTCATTACAACCATCTGTCATCCCACATTTAGGGTATCTGAACTTGCAGGCACCAAGCATGTATGTGGTACACACACATCACACAACCAAAACATGATACATTATAAATATAATATTTATTATACATACATTTACACTCTGAATTAGCATCTTAAAAAAAATGATCGTTCTTGTCTGGGTGTGATGGCCCAGCCAAGAGAGGAACGCTGTCATGTATTTGAGGCCAGCTGAACTACAGAGTAAGAGCCTGTCTCAAAACTAAGCGTTCTTTGTAATAAAGGGCCTTCGTGGAACACTTCTGAGCAGCTAAAAGCAAAGAACCGTGTTAGATTCAACAACTTGAGTGGATCTCATGGGCATTAAGTTGAAATAAAAACAAGTTAAAGGGAGGAAGAACAGACAAATGGTTGCCAGACACAGGGAGGACTGAGCAGAAACGATGGCGTAAGGAACATCTTTTTTTTGTTGTTCGTTTGTTTATAGCCTGCCTGCTACTTGCTTTGTTGTCCTTGAATTCCAGGCAGCTCTGCTGCCTCAGCCTCCCACATGCTGAGAATTATGGCTATGCAGTGCCGCATCTGACTTCATAAAGGAACATTTAAATAATTCTGTGTAGGCAGAATTTTCCATCGGGACCACCGACTCCCAAATAACCACACAGAGACGTATTATGAATTGTAAATGATTAGCTGATAACTTAGGCTTGTTACTAGCTATCTCTTATAGCTTAAATTGACCCATGCTTTTTAATCTATGCTTTAGCACATGAGTTTACCATTTTTCAGCACGCATGTTACCTTTGCTTCCTCTCCCTCTGGCTGGCGACTGCACATGACTCTGCCCTTCTGCCCAGCATCCTCTCAGTTTGACTCTTCCTGCCTCACTATTGGCCAGTCAGCTTCTAGGTGCATGCCTTGTCAAAGACACATCTTCATAGTGTACAAGAAGATTATTCCATAACGATTCTGTATTATAATGGCAGTGGTGGTTATGAGTGTGCCCGTGATAAAATAGGGGTTGCCTAGGATTGGGTGTGCAGCTCAGTGGTAAAGCTTGTATGTAACATGCACAAAATCCTGGGCTCAGTCCTAGCAACAAGGGGTCAAGAAGGAGTCGGCCAGATAAAATATAGGATTTGCAGTTCAATTTGAGTTTAAATAAAACAAGAAATTGTTTCAGAAAATATGTTCCAAACATTACATGGTGCCTACTTAGGCTAAAAATGAATTTAAGTTAGTGTTTGTCATCGTTCCCTTATGTTGATGTGATAAAAATACTATGATCAGCTAGAGGTGGTGGCACACACTTTTAATCCCAGCACTCAGGAGGCAGGGGTAGGTAGGCGGATCTCTGGGTTTGAGGCCAACCTGGTCTACAGGGTTTGTTCCGGGACAGTCAGAAATACACAAAGAAACCCTCTCGTGAGAAATCAAACCAAACCAAACAAAGCAAAAACATATAAACAAACAAAAAATCCACTATGACTAAAGCAACTTAGGGAAGAAAAACACTTATTTGGCTCACACTTCAGTTCACAGTCCCCTGAGGCAAGTCAGGGCAGGAACCTGAAGGCAGGGACCTTGGAGGAACGCTGCTCACTAGCTCACCTGTAGATTCAGACTCTGCTGGCTTTCTGACATAGCCCAAGACCAACTACCTAGGGACAGTGCTGCCCACAGTGGGCTGGGCACTTCTGCATCAGCTAATAATCAAGACAACCCCTCACAGACATGCCCACAGCCCAGCCTGATCTAGGCAATCCTCAGTCAAGGTTTTTATCTCAGAAGTCTCTAGGCTGTGTCACACTGACAACTAAAGATGACTAGAACAGTGTCCATATTTTAATTTACTAATGGTGACAATCCTAGGTGGGGAGAAAGCGACCTAGTATATGCCCATACTCACAAGGCCAATTTTCTGGCTGGGGTTGTGGTTGTATGCTTTGTAATCACCCGGAGGAAACTGAAGGAAAGAAACACAGAGCTCTCTTTCACAATGCCTGTGAGTATATAATTATTTTAAATGAAAAGGTTTTTTTTTTTTTTTGGCCTTGAAAAGAAAGCCAGCCACTCCTGCTGGGTGGTGCAGAGAGGTGAGCCCTGCCTAGGAAGCCTTGTTTCTCAAAGGCCCCAGGCAGTGTTGCCCTCACGCGTTATTGGCCGTAGAACAAAGTGGTTGTGAATATGCTTGGCTCATCATGTCTCTCCGCTCTTCCACCTCTTAGCCTCAGGTCGCGTTTGCCCTGGTATGCTGGAGCCTGCAGACACTCAACCCGTTGCTGCTCTCTGTTCAGCTGCTAAAACACGCCTGGGAACGCACCACCCAGACGGGCAGATGCTACAAATTGGTACTGATTTTCCCCCCCTTTGTGCCTCTGAAGGAGGATGAGAGCAATTATCTCAAAATGCAATCAGGGTTAAATGAGATAACACACCTAGGTGCCTATGGCTAAATTTGTCAGTGAACGAGAAGTGATAATTGATGTAACCTCACCTACTATATACTACCGCGTTTTTAAACTTTGAGAAACTCAAGGCGAGGTTATGTCTTGATCTTTGCGTGTATATGGTGTGAGTGTGTGTGTGTGCGCGTGCGCGCGCGTGTGAGTCACGTGCACGCGTGTGTGCATGCCTGATTCATCCTGGCATCTTTAGAACTGCAGTATCTGATTTACATATTAGATGCTAAGTAAATGCTTGTGGACTTGCTGAATAAATGGCAACTATCAGTAACTTATTGCCACATGCGTCTAGAAAATTCTCATATGGCCTTAGGCCTATAGAGACACACTTAATCTTTAATCCTGGGTATTTTCAGGCCATGGAGCCCCCATCATGGCTTTCTAGAACATTCCCCAGAGACAGAAGGTTCCTGCCTTCCCTTAGCCCTCTTCCTCCAAGGGCACACACCCCGAGTCCTCTCTCCAGGTAGCAGGAAAAGGCCCTCCGCCTTGCCTTCCTATGGGAGCTGGCTTGGGGCTTCTTTGGCTCCTAGCCTGTCTGACTAGAGGTCATTTAATCCTCGCTGGATTTGTCGTGTTTATTTTAGTGAGCAGGGCTGTTTACTTTCGGTTCTTAGTTCTGGGGGTGCTTGCTCATTTTGCTTCCCTTTTATTTACTCTTTGTAAGCACTTGGGTTTGAGTAAACATGTCTATAAAGTTCTAGGAACCGGGTTAGCCTGTGTCTGGTATTTTAATGGCCTTTAAACAGTGTCTGCTCAGGTAAGCATTTTATAGATAGATCGAAAAGCTGGGAGGATTCTGTTCTGAGTGGCCTCTGACTCCTTCCAGGCTGACAGCGGGTCACCAATAGCCTATGAATCAAGGCTTTTCATCAATAATAAAAATGCCAAAGCCAACACTCAACTAAAAAGAGAAACTGGCCCACGCTGCCAGCCTGGGAAATGTGACTCTCTAAACCTTAGGAAGTGTAAGGATCCACATCCTGCGGGTGTGTGTGGGGGGTGCTTTTTAAAATGCACATTCCCGAACCCTGTGCCTGAAAATTCTGGTTTGGAAGATCTGGCCTGTGGCCTGGAGATTTGCATTTTTAGCAGGAACAGCGAGTGATTTTGCTATCTTTGGGCCACTCGGAGAAGCAGTGGTCCAGAATCTCAAAACCGCTTGTGCTGATGGGTGGGCTGTGCTCCAGTTTTTTTGCTGTGTTGCTGGGTGCCACGGTGAGCTAGGGACAAACTTGTTTGCTGGGAGCAATGGCATTGTAGCTGGAGTAAGGCAGGGTGATGGGGAGCAACCTTCTGCTGAGCCATGTGCTCCAGGACTGAGGGCAGAGACCATGTATCCCCAGAATTCCTAAACCTGCACCTCAAAGAAAGTTCTCACTGGGGAGCGGTGGCCTTGATGGCGTGGACCAGGACACTCTTACTGAAAGCAGGAAAGACAGGCCTGGTTACCCTGTGGTAGCCCTGAAGTCAGCTGTGGCAAAGAGAATGGGCACCATGGTGATCTGACCACTCCTCCTGAGGCTGGGATCTAGATTTTCCCAAGGCAGAGTGGACACCAGCATGCCTCTGGCACAACTTGAAGGGTGCCCGTGGCATTGCCTTAGCCTGCTGTGGTGTCATGAGGGCAAGCTGGAACCCAGGGATTTCCCAGCGCCCCAAACTTGTAGCAGCCTACATTTAAACAGTTGTGCTCCTGACCTGGGACAGGGAATCCTGTGTTCTGGGAGGTTGTAGGCAAAGACTTTGTCTCCTTGAAGAACTCCTGGGTCCTCCCATCAGCCAATGCGCTCGCCTTCTATCTGCATGCATTGGCATGCCTGCGCTTGTCTCTCCCATCCGAAGGCAGGCTCCTCAAGGGCACCCCTGCCTTGTTCCCTGCAGGACCCAGAGCCCAACAGTCAGCTCTCCATACAGATTTCTGGCGCACGAATCCTTGAATGAAAGACATCCCCGCCACCCACAATCCCTTCATTTAGTCATCCTGCAGCACGCTCCGAACATCTGCTGTGGGCCAGGCTCTTGTCAGCCTGAATAACTTCTTTACCTCCCTGAGCAGCTACCAGGCCCAGTGGTGGGAAGCTGGAGACACATCCTTTGTGTAATGCACCCTGACAAGGCCTAGATCTGAGGTCTGATGGAACCGGGCCTGCACGGAGGAGCGAGCTGCAGCCATGACAGGTTCTTAAGTTAGAGAAATGGTGTCTTGTCTAGGAGGATTTCCCCCTCCTGATTCAGGGAGCCCCATCTGCCCTGAGGCCTCTCTGCCTCTGCTGACAACCGCGGCTGCTTGTTTCTGCTAAGATTGCAGCAGGGTGCTTCTATAGCAGCAATCTATAAAACACCATTTACAGCCATAACCAAACCACAAAAATCAATCCCCAGCGCTTACTCCCATCAACAAACATGCTTAGGGCGCCTTCTGAGTGTGGAGCACAGTTTTTAGGTGTCATGGGAAATAAACGGATGAATAAAATAGGAGTCTGTCCCAAGGGGGCTTCTAATCTCCCTAAGGAGACAAGATACCTGAAGATGAGATGATGAACTATGTGAGTAAAACTGTGCATGCCAAGCAGCAAAGGAAGGTTCTAGAACCTCACTGCCCAATGCAGCAGTCACATGTGGCTACTGAGCTCTTGAGAAGGAGCTATGCACCCAAGCACTCTGTGCAATGCTGCAGTAGAAAACAAGGTAGAGGGCAGCTTAGAAACAAAATGCAGAAAATAGCCCCAGTCAAAATGCTGATCTCGTGGCAAAATCCTATTTGGGGGAGATTAAGTATATTGCTATTAAGATTAATTCCAGCCGGGCTGTGGTGGCACACGCCTTTAATCCCAGCACTTGGGAGGCAGAGGCAGGCGGATCTCTGTGAGTTCGAGGCCAGCCTGGTCCACGGAGCAAGAAGTCCCACCACAGGCTCCAAAGCTACACAAAGAAACTCTGTCTCAAAACAGCACAAAACAAAACAAAACAAAAAAGAGTAATTCCATCTGTTTATTGAATATTTCTTTAAAATGTGGTTTCGAGGAGGATTAAACTTGTCTGCATGGCAGCACATTTGAGATGCTCCCCAAGGAGAGCCATGGACTGTGCTGTCAAAGTTGCCAAGGGTTCTGAGGAAATGGGCCAGCAAAGGAGTAGGGAGGACACTGAGGAAGTTTCTGGAAGGAAAGAGCAGTTTCAGGAGGCTGAATTCCCCAGTGACACACGCTCACCGGCTCTGTCTTCCTCTAGCTATCATCCAGAAGGATAGACCCAGAAGCACCTGCAGCTTCCCTCTCATGGTAAATGAAGTTTCTAGCCAGGCGATCCATGCAAGGGGAGGATTTAAAAAGGTGGCACTCCAAGCTGAGCATGACAGCCCACCTAGAATCCTAGGGCAGCTGAAGCAGGAGTTCATCAGGCCAGCTTGAGCTGTGCAGCGAGATCCCTCCTCAAATCGTAAACAAACAAAAAAAACTTGCTCCTACCTGGCTGCCAGCTCTGAGCTTGGATAAGGGCCATGGCAGAAATGGTGCCCTTAGAAATGGGAGTCGATTTGAGGTGAGGGAGAGATCCTCAGGGAACAGGGTGACCCTGGAGGAGGAAGACAGGCTCTACCCTAGCCAGACTAGGGCGTGTTCTGTCCAGGGTAATCTGGCGGCTGAATCCAATGTGATGCTCGGTTTTCTGTTTCTGGCACTGTTTCCTACCTCCCCCAAGTCAGTGTAGACACTGTAAACACTTGAATACAAGGATTAGCTCACCATGAGGTGTCTGCCTGGGACATTGTGAACAACTCTTGGTCGCTGTGTTTGTATCTGTGTTAAATTGATCTTTCTAACCCCCAGCACTTAGAACATGAGGCTTGGTTCAATCCATATCGATGCATGGATAAACGAAGGAAGGAGAGTGCCCCAGTGAACAGAAAATAGATACATTAAACCACAGATGCGGAGTCTGGAAACAGGCTAGCCCTGTCCTGGGCTAGGTGCTATGATTTGGAGAGGGCAGCATGAAGGATTTTTTATAGGTCAGATCCCACAGCGTCTGGGTCACTGTCTGGTACTCTGCTCCTGTCATTCCACCAACTGAAGAACGGTTCTGCCTTCATCTTAGCCTTAAAAGCCATTTTATAATAAAGACAAATTAAGTTCCTTCCTATTTATGATTAAACCTCTGTTTTTCAAGAATTGGGCTATGCCTTACCCGTATCCTTGACTACAAATGGTTCTGAACTGCCTGTTCCAGGAATGGCAATCATGTCTTTGTTTCAAAAAATTAATAACCGTCTTGCAACCCTGCCTTTGCTTCAAAAGGGTTGTTACGGCTACCCTGTCATGACCACCTGTTGTTAGGACCACCTTGCAATCATGTCTCTGTTTCAGGAGGTCGTTATAGCTAACCTGATATGCTTAAATTCTGCTCTTGTAATCCCACCTATTTTGCCCACCAAATCCCCCATTGGGGACCCCCCCACCCCTGAACTATAAAAAAAAAACCTATCTTCCTCACATCCAATGCTCAAACCCTGCCTTAGGGTTATTATGTACACGAATTAAAAAGCTTGTTTTAATTAATTTCCTTCTATAATTAATTATACTACGAGTAGGGTCAGTGGTCTTTCTCCTCCCATCTTTGGGATTAACACAGTGTATCTTTCCTTGGGACTCCTTGGGACTTTGAGACAATGTGTCTAGGTTAGCCTTCCAGTGCTAAACCTTGCCTCGTAGTCTTTGATATTATTAAGCACTTTTAGAAACCCCTAAGGTCTCCTTAAAAGGAAGGATGATGTGAAGAATTCCAGGAGGATTGGATGAGCCTGGCGTGGGTGTGGGTGGTTTAATGGATTTCTGGACCAGTTAGGGAAAAGGGTGTCTCAAAGCCAACAGGAAGGCTGCAATCCCCCATTATGACCACTGGAGGGCATCTGGACCATGGACTACAAGAGCTCCACCTCCCACCTCTTTGGAAAACTGATTGAATTCAACAAACGTTTCAAAATCGTTACAATAATAATAGCTCCCGTGTGTTGAATATCCAATTCAGTGCTGTATAAATATATACATATACTTTGTTTAATATTCACTACAGTTGTGAATTGCTTAAGGAAAAACTGAGGCATACGGAAATCAATGCTCTTACCTAAGGCTACTCAGCTAAAATTAAACAAAACAAAACAAAAAACAACATTTGGGAGAAAGGACTTGAATCCCAGCCTGTAAGCACCAACAGCAAACAACAAACGAGTGCAGGGAAAGTGGGAGAGGGGTTCTCTGGATAAGCAGAGGTGCGGCACACATATTTCATACCATCACAATCCACACATTCTGAAACCAGGATGGGTGGCTGATGGTTTGTTCATTTCATACGGTAATAATGTTTCTGTTTCCTCCCTAAACGATGTTATTAAATAAACGAAGTGTCTCACCATCTATGGTATCCTAACATGGGTGATACAAGGCAGGAAATGGTCTTTTCATTGAACACTTGCTACAGTTGCTCAGAAGCCAGACTATAGAGAACATGCTGTGCTAGGAAAGTTGCCCCAGGCCCTGTGGATGCTAGTCCAGCCCTCTCCCACCCAACCTTATACCCAGTCGGTGCCTAGATAGCACGCATCATGTACCCAGAGCCTTGCATGAAATTTCTCCCCTATTCTTCATGGCTCTTAAGATAAGGGTCACAATGGATGGTCCTATTTACTGACGATCCAGAGAGGGTAGCAACACACCCAAGGTCACACAGGAGGAGGAGGAGCTGAGGCTGAGGCGAGAGTCTCCAGTGGTTCTAGGTTTGGGCTCCCAGAAGAGAAGAACTGAATGATCAGGCTGTGGCTAGCCTTGAAGGGGAAGAGGAGAGAGAGTTCCACTGTAAAAGAGTAATCGTGTCCCAGGGAGAGGGACAGCAAGAGCAAGGCTTTGGAGGCAGGCCATTCAAACAAGCTACCCTTGGCTCTGTGAGGCCAGTGGTGGCTAGCAGAAACTTACATAGACAAAATTTATCAGGGCCTCCTCAAAGTCAATTCTACATACACGGCCCTGCATCGGTAATATTTTAGCTCGGTGTATATTGGAAACGTTGCTAATTCGGGGTGCCAAGAAGAGGGGTTCAAATGAAGGGCCAGGATTGGAAGTAGGGTTGCTTCTGTCCAGCTCAGAGCTGAATTGAAGCCTCCGTGGCCGGGACCCTCTCCAGTGACAGGCCATTTGGGAAGTGCAGTGTGTGCTCAGGAAATGGCCGGATTGGATTTCAGGGAAGATTAAATGAGCTAAATCTGGCCGGGGCTGGGGGAGGTGCCAGGGGAAAGAATTGCAAAGGGCCGGCAGCTGGGAGGCCCAGAAAAGTCGGCCTGGGACCTAGGGGTGGGGGTGGGGATCCCAAGCTTGGCCGGAAACCCTTTTGACCCCAATAAGGTTGGAACGCTGGGTCACCCTGCAGAGACATTCTACTAAGTTGGAGTTAGGGGTGGGATGGGGCAGACACCCAGTTGAAAAGAGATGCTGAGCCAAGCTGAAAGAGAAATTAGGGTGCTGACCCTGTACTGAGTTTTTGTGCCTGGAGCCCCAAGGCCCCGATTCCGGAGATTGCCCTGTGATGGTGCGGAGCTCCGAAGAAAAGAAGTCGGGGAGCAACTCGAATCCCCTCCCGCACTGGGTCCTCCTCTCCTTGCAGCCCCTCCCCCGTCCTGAGTGGCAGCGGCGGCTGTGGCCGCTTCTAGTCCCAGGAGTAGAAATTCAGTGCTTCTATTCCGGTACCCAGGATGGGAGGGCAGAGGAGGGTTTGATTATCTAAGGTCTGATGAAGAGGGACGTCCGAGGGACTCTGGGATCACTGTGGGTACGAGTTTCCGGCAGGAGAAACACTTCTACCCGCGAAGTTGGGATGTTCGTGGGAAAAGAGCCTATGGGGACCAACTCTTGTCTCTGACCCGGGGGAGCTAGGAAGCTGGGCCGGTGGGAATCCCCGACAGCTGGCAATCGGCCTCTGAGGCTCTTTCCAACTTGGAGGCCGCAAGATCAAGCCTGGCCTCCAGTGCCTAGTCTCCAGACAGCCTAACTGGAAGAGACGTGTGCGTAAGGCCGGTGGGGGGCAGTCTGTGCCCAGGATGCAGCCAAGGGGAGTGTGGCATCCGCATTTCTGTGTGGGAAGAGGATGGGGGTGTCCATCTTTTGCCCGACAGCTAGGAAACCTTCACCATTCCCACCTCACACACACCCATCCAGAGGCCTCAGCTCTCTCCAAGAGGGCAGTGGGGCTGAAGAGAGAAGCAGGACCGGATATTGGGAGGCAAATGAATTTAGGACCTTTCGCCCATGGAAATCCCCTTAAAGAGTTGCGTTAAAGAGGAAGATTGAGGCTGAGGTTGCCAAGTTGGTCTGCTGTATGGCCCACAGAGACAAAAGAGCAGCCCTTCTAGGGCCACTAGGAAGGGCCAAATCTGGGCAGTTTTGTTGGTGGTGGTGGTAGTGGTGGTGGTGTGGTGGTGGTGTGGTGGTGGTGGTGGTGT
>NC_022030.1:55700175-55707314 GCF_000317375.1 Microtus ochrogaster | reverse complement strand
GTGGTGGTGGTGGTGTGGTGATATGGTGGTAGTGGTGGTGGTGGTGGTGTGGTGGTGGTGGTGGTGGTTTGGTTTCGCTGTGCAGCTTTAGGGAACTTACCACTTACCTCTCTAAGCTCTGTTCACCTGCTCTGTAAGAGGAAGACAGAAACAGAAACAACTGCTTCCCAAGGTTGTAAGGACTAGACATGGGACAGCTGTCATAAGGCAGCTATCCGCAGTACCTACCCTGCGGGGTACACAGTTGGTCCTCGGGAGGTACAGTAAGGTCTTAGGAGAGGCTGTTATAGTCTGCTGGAGATCCGGAATCATGAGGCCACCTCTACCCCGTGCTTCTGACCAGCAGTAACTGTCGTGGAGAAGGGTATGATGTGGTAACGGCTGACCCTCAATGCAAGCTGCGCTTACCTTTCACAGATGGGGAAACTGTGGATTGAACCTAGTGCTGGGGTTGAACCTAGGATCCTGTGTGTGCTAGTGCTTTACCAGCAAGCTACAGCCCTAGGTTTGTGTTTCAGGCTGGTTTCCAGGTCACTGTGTGTCCCAGGTTGGCCTGGGCCTCTAGTTCTCCGGCCTAGAGCTTTGAGTCTGGGATTACAAACATGTACCACATCTAGTTTTCAGCAGTTCCTTCATTCTTTGTTCTTTCTGTCTTTCTGTCTTTCTTTCTTTCTTTCTTTCTTTCTTTCTTTCTTTCTTTCTTTCTGTCTGTCTGTCTTTCTTTCTTTTTGTTTCTTGTTTTTTTGAGACATAGTTTCTCCAAGTAATCCTGGCTATCCTGGAACTCATTCTGTAGACCAGGCTGGGCTCAAGTTTAGAAATCCTCCTGCCTCTGCCTCCTGAGTGCTGGAACTAAAGGCGTAGGCCACCACAACCTGGCTTACATTCTTTTTTTAAATTACATTTTAAAAACATTTATTTTGTTTGCATGTGTGTGGCTATGCATATGTACCATGACTTAGGTGTGGAGGTCAGAGGACAATGTGGGAGAATTTTCTCCTTCCATGATGAGGATCCCAGGGATTCAGCTCAGGCCACCAGTTATGGTAGCAGTCACCTTTACCCAACTGAGGCTCAGAGAGGTGAATGAACTCACTCAAGAGGGATCCGCTTAGGATTTGAATCCAGACAGGACCTACCTGCTCTTCCGCAGTTCTTTCTCTTACTCAGACCTCTGAGGAGCCAAGTAGAACTTGAGCCATAGTGTTACCATTACTCAGTGGGTTTAAGAAGATGGGAGGGTAAAGGCTAGGGAGCTATAATAACGTACAACAAGCCAGGTGTGGTGTGCAGGCACAGCCTGTAAGCCCAGCAGCACTTGAGAGGCCACATAGCCAGACCCTGTCTGGGTGTTCTCTGGAATTTTAGACCTGGTTTCAGCATGAACCCGGACAGTTCAGAGAATAAACACCCACCCACTAACAAGCACAGCCTGTCGTGTGCTGTGGTCTGCAGTGACAGAGAAGACCCTAGGGTCTGAGCAGACCCCCACGATGAGCGTGATTCAGTCGACTGGAAGAAGAGCAGGGTGATCCTATACAGCTATAAATAGCAGCTGTGCCGTGTGCATAGTGGCCCTGTGAGGTCATTGCCAGCCACTCAGGTCCTGTTTTCAAGCACCCAGAGTCTCCGAGGGCTGGAGGAAACCTGGAAAGGGCCCAGAACAGCAGGAATATGACCAAACTGGAGGGGCAGGGACCAAAAAGGCCTATGAGGAGAGATGAAAGGAATGGGATGAATCAGAGAGACAGAGTGATGGATGACCCAGCATCCCGGCCTAAGGCCCGAGCCGCTGGTCTATATGTACATGAAGGGAAAGGCAAGCAGTGCCTACTTTGCTACTGACAGTCACAGGAATTGACCCTGGTGGTGGCTGAAGGGCCCCGCGCTGTCTGAGCCTGTCGGCCTTGCTTTCTGCAACCCTCAAAACCTCATGCTGTACCTGGTGTGGAGGCGCACACTTTTAATCCCAGCACTCGGGACGCAGAGGCAGACAGATCTCCAAGTTCAAAGCCAGCCTGGTCTACATAAATAGAGTTCCAGGCCAGCCAGGGCTACACAGTGAGACCCTGACTGAAATAAAAACAGTAAGCAAAATAAATAAATAAATAAATAAAAACCAAACCACAAACAACAAAAGAAAACCCTATTCCAAGGCTGACCAAAGAGTGGGACCTCGTTTTCTCCTTGACAGCTCTGCCTCACCTGTCTCTTGGGCAAGCTCAGGGCTGGGCATGACTAAGATGGTGAACAGAGAATTCAGGAGTATCCTCTGCGGTCTGCTGTGACTGGGGGCTAGAAGGAGTATAGTGGGGAAACTGAGGCCCAGAGAACACAGAAGGAGGAGGATCTGCATTTGCCAGTGACTTGGCGCCCGAGACAACAAGGAAGATGGAGGCAGGGTGGAGAGACGGTAGTCCCAGAGGTTGGCAGAGTAGGCATGCCAACTTGTGGAGAGATAAGGTTCCATCTAAGGGCTGCACCTGTGATCTGGTTCCTCTTAATGGGGCGTCTGGGGTACACAAAGACTCCAGGCCAGACTGCTCAAAGTGGTTCTGCAAAGTCAGCGAGCGATTACCTTCTGAGTCGACTATATGGCTCAGTGGGTAAAGGCACTTGATGTTAAACCCGGTGACCTGAGTTCAAGTCCCAGAGCCCACAATGGCAGAAAGAGAACTGCCTAGACAAGGTGTCCTCACTTCCGTATATATGCTGGAGTGTACACCCTCCTAAGCAAACTAACAAGGAAAGGCTTTAAAAATTAAAATAAGCCAGACTTGGTGGTGAAGGTCATTGACCCCACACTTGACAGGCAGAGGCAGGTAGATCTCTGTGAGTTCAAGGCTAGCCTGGTTTACAGGGGGAGAGAGAGGGAGTTCCTGAACAGTCAAGGCACACAGAGAACCCCTGTCTTGGACAAAGAATTCTTAATCCTCCTGTCTCCGCCTCCCAGGCACTAGAATTACAAGTCCCCCACTCCAGTCCTTGCCTCCGGAGCTCCTCGTTTTGACCTCCACCTCATGGCGTCTGCCTCCATGACCACCTGGATCCTGTGGCAGAGTCCTTAAGGTATCACCCTGAGACCAGGCCTCAACCTCCTCCACCCCACCCCCACCTTCATTCCTTCCCTCCCTCCTACCCTCATGGATGCAGAAGTCCTATTTGGTAAAAGCTGGGGTGGGAGGAGGTGAGGTTAGGCCCAGACATCTCCTCCTTTGGCAGAAAACCCAGGGTACTTCATGTCTGTAAAAGGAGTGTGTGTTGGGGGGGGGGGTCTGGAGCACGGCTGGGGTGAGGATTGAGGATGAGGAACCAGTGGAAGAAGGGATTTATTGAGACGGAGGAGGGTGGGCAGGAGGCGGAGATGTTTGAGAACAAGAGAATGTATTTGGGAAGTCTTAAGCCAATCAGAGGAGAGAGGGGTAGAGGGTGGGTTCTTCTGATGGAGTCACCCCCTCCTCAATGCAGCAACAGAGAGAGGAATTTCAGGGAGAATCCTGACGCCATCCTGGCTCCCCCCCCCCCCAGCTCCAGCCCTGCCCCCAGGGTTTCAGGAAGAAACAATCGCCTCTGGACATTCCTTGCCTTTTACAGTCACCCAGGAGCCTGCCCTGGTGCAGGCTTAGGAGCTGCCAGTCAGGGGAAGGTGAATGGGGGCAGCCTGGGAAGGGCCTCTCTGCAGGAGGGGTGCTCGGAGATCCACCCATCAGAAAGGTGCACTGTTCTCACCCAAAGAAGACCTGGCTTGGTCCAGTTATCACAAAGGTCATGCCAAGGACAAAGAGGAACTGGGGTGTGTGTGTGTGTGTGTGTGTGTGTGTGTGTGTGTGTGTGTGTGTTGGCACAGATGACTACAGGTTGAACCCTCAGGGTGAGCACCCATCTTGACCTCCAGTGGAAACTCTCTCTACCTTGGACCCCGTGTTTGTGCCTGTAGCCATTCTCCCGGCCAAGTGCTCTAGTGTCAGACAAGAGCACAGGCCCGCGGAGCTCACCACGCTGCCCTGTTACCATGGCCCTCTCAAAGGATGGCCGACTGGAAACAGACAGAAGGGCTTGGGCCCTGGAGATAGGAACAAATGTAAGCTTGCAGATGCTGGTACAGGTTAGATAAGGTTTGCCCTCAGGTTCCCGCACTGGAAGTTTGGGTCCCTATATTGAGTTTAAGTGACAGCTGACAACGTAGGAGGGCTATACATGGTCTTAGGTTGGGCAATCTTCCAGGGGCATAAATTGGGCATGGGAGCTCATGTCTGTAATCCCAGCACTTGGCAAGTGGCAGCAGAAAGATCAGAGTTGAAGGATATCCTCTGCTACACAGCAAATTTGAGGCCAGCTTAACTAAAACAAAAACTAGGTTGGCAAGATCAGTTAAGGTACCTGCCACCAAGAGGGATGACCTAAGCTTATTGAGTCCCCGGGCCCCACAAGGTGACAGAACTGACACCTGCAAATTGTCCACTTCTCTCTACATGGGCACCAGCTTCACCTCCCATGATCGTGAATGGAGTCACACGCACACACACATGCGCACACTCATGCACACCTATATACATGCACACACATGCACACACACATGCATGCACATGCACACACATGCACATGAGAGAGGCATAGTTGGAGGTGAGTAGGTCAGGGGTGCGTGACTGCTCTTGGAAAGTATTCACGAAGAGGCTGGAGAGATGGCTCCATGGTCAAGAGCATTTGCATGCTCTCGCAGAGGACCTGGGTTAAATTCCCAGCATCCACATGTAAGCTCACAACCATCTGTAACTCCAGTCCCAGGGGATCTATTAGCTCCTTCTAGCCTCCATAGACATGCATACAGATAAAACTGTGTGTGTGTAGTATTAAACTAGTTCTCCAGAACTTCCAATCAGCTCTCTGCCAGAGTAAGTTATAAAAAATGGCATGACTCCCGAATCACTCCCAGGCTTCCTGCCTTGCTTTGCAGTCTGTTCTGTCTGTGTTCCCACACTGTAATGTCAGCTACCTTCATCGAAGCTCTTCATGAAGCACCCAGACTCAGGCATTTTGTGATAGCAATGACAACTGAAATATGACTGTCAGGGTGCCGGTCAGTAGAGGGAGGACACGCTATGGGAGGGATCAGCACTGTAAGGACTCTGGGATCCTGGGCTGGAGGTGTCTTTTCCTTGTGCAAACAGCACAAGAGTCTGGATCTCTCTCTTCCCATCATCCAGTTTCAGCTCCCCCAAGAGTCTTAGGCTGGCTAGACAGGGGTCTCTATTCCAGCTATTTATCCATGCTAGTCACCCGTCACCCATCTGTGCCCTCCATGGAACCCTGAGGGATCTTGGGGTTATCCAGGACCCTTGCATTCCAGGGAGCCTTCTATGAGGTCCCAGACTTGCAGGGAATTGCATGTACTGCAAAGCCTGGAGGCTGGGGAGAGCTTGGCAGTGTCTTGACACAAAAGAGGCTTGAGTAAGGGGCACAGGGAGAAGCAAGGCAGCTGAAGTTGGCAGAGTAGGCGGGGCCACCCCAGGGGCAATGTTTGCTAGCAGCAAAGGTGTTGTCTGCTGTGTAGAGGAGAGCAGTTAGGTGTAGATGGCTAGGTAGGCTTTGGGCAGACAATGAGTTCCTAAGCTGTGGAGGGGCTCAACCAACCAGATGTCTGCAGGAACCACAGTGGAGGTGATTAAAGCCTCAGGCAGAGGGATGAACGTGGGCTGCTCCATCCAAGGCCTTGTGAGGTCCAGCCTTAAATACCAGAGTACTTCAGGAGATTTCAGACGGCAAGACTGCTTTTCTGCCTTAATTTAACCACTAGTGTCCACTGTGAAAGGCCCGAATCTTACGTCATACAGTAGACACATACACAGATTTTGTGTGTGTGTTTTGTGTGTGTGTAGGGGGGTATGCATATGCTTGTTCATATGTGTGCAGATGCATGTTGGTGTGCTTGTACTTGTGTGTTCGTGCATATGAAGGTCAGATGTCAAACTGTTGTCATTCTTCATTGCCATCATTTTAGTTTTTGGTTTTTTTTTTTTTTTTTTTTTTTTGGTTGTTGTTCATTTCTTTGTTTGGGACAGAGTCTCTCACTGGCCTGGAACTCCCTAAGTAGGCTAGAGTGAGTGGCCGGCAAGTCTCAGGGACCTTCGTTTCTGCTCCTCAGTGCTGGAGTTACAAACACAGTCCTTGTGCCTAACCGTCCCCACAACATTGTTTCTGGGGATCAACTGTCACCACGCTTGCAAGGCAAGTATTAGCCCACTACAACCTCCACAAATTCATAAAGTATGTCCTTTTCCAAGCAATAGGCCGGCCTTGGAGGACCCTCACATTTCCAATATCAGTGAGCTCCAGGAAACGTCACGACCATGGAATAACGTGAGTTTACATTAAAAACATAATTTACCAAACTAGACACAGTCAAAGGAGTGTCCTGAAGATGGCTCCGACAGTGTTGCTTATGCTGACCACAGACTGGCAGCATTGTAAGTGCTCACAAACAGGGGACCTGCTGAATACACTCTGTGGATCCGCAGTGTGAAATACGAGCGAAGGCACTGAAGCCCAAACCTTAAGCCTTGCAGCAAAGGAACGTGCAGGACCTGACAGCTTCACCAGTAAACCCCACTAAACATTTAAAGGAAAACTGTTGTCAGACCTTTCCAGAATTAGAGGGGGAGGAGGTAGCACTGCCCACATCATTCCGTGGGACCAGTATTACCCTGATGCCAGCGCAAAAGCAAAAATAAAAACAGGTCACAAGAAAACTGTGGGCTGATAAAAATTCTCAACAAAATCAGCCAATTAAAAAAAGATCACCAACACACTTAATTTATTTCTGCAATGTGAGAAATTTCCACACAAAGTAATATTCTACATTAGCAGAGCGAAGGGAAAGCCCACTGACTTACCGGTCGATGATAAATTGTGACGTCATTAGATAGAATTAAACTATTACAACGTCATTGGATAGAACACTTAGCGAGCAAAATGAAGATATGCAAACTGCAAACCATAAAATGGTGCTAAAATAAATACTTGAATAGCCGGGCGGTGGTGGCGCACGCCTTTAATCCCAGCATTCGGGAGGCAGAGGCAGGCGGATCTCTGTGAGTTCGAGGCCAGCCTGGTCTACAAGAGCTAGTTCCAGGACAGGAACC
>NC_022030.1:55675894-55699973 GCF_000317375.1 Microtus ochrogaster | reverse complement strand
GACAATGAGGACTACTGAGAACTCAAGAACAATGGCAATGGGTTTTTGATCCTACTGCATGTACTGGCTTTGGGGGAGCCTAGGCGTTTTGGATGCTCACCTTACTAAACCTGGATGGAGGTGGGCGGTCCTTGGACTTCCCACAGGTCAGGGAACCCTGATTGCTCTTTGATCTGATGAGGGAGGGGTACTTGATTGGGGGAGGGGGAGGGAGATGGGAGGCGGTGGCGGGGAGGAGGCAGAAATCCTTAATAAATAAATAAAATAAATAAAAAACCAATTAGAGCAACAGACAAAATAAATAAATAAATACCTGAATAAATGTAGAACATCTCAAGTTCATGGACTGCAATATTGTAAAGATGTTGATATCCCTCAAGGCTATGCATATATTCAGTTTGATCTCTATCAAAACCTCCCTTTTTGCTGAGCATGGTGGCGCACGCCTTTAATCCCAGCACATGGGAGACAGAGATAGGCGGATCTCTGAGAGTTCGAGGCCAATCTGGTCTATAGAGTAAGTTCCAGGACAGTCAGAACTGTTACACAGAGAAACCCTCTCACGGAAAAACAAAACAAAACAAACAATCAAAAAAAACAAAGAACGACAACCATTCCCAAAACAAAACAAAGACTCTTTTTTTTTTTTTTTTTTTTTTTAACTGATGCCCTAAACTGCATATAGTCTGTCAAGGGGCTTCAACTAGAAAACAAAACAAAAACCGGAAAAGAAGCAAAACTAGCCAGCTTATACTTGCTTATTTCAAAACACTTCTAAAGTTGCAGTTATTAAAACAGTGTGGTACTAGAATATATAGGCCAATATAGGATAAATACAAATATATAGGCCAATGGGATAGAACAGAACTCACTCCTTTAATCCCATCACTTGGAAAGCAGAGGTAGGAGAATTTCTGTGAGTTTGAAGCCAGCTTAATCTATATTGTGAACTCCAGGATAGCTGGGAGTCTATAGAGAGACTCATTATCAAAAACAAAACAAAAACAAATAACAAAGACACTAAAAAACAGAACAAAGCAACAACAACAGCTATCACAGGACACTATTAAGAGAATGAAAACCTCCCCACAGAACAGGACAGTTGCAAATTGTCTACCTGGTAGGACATCAATACCTAAAGAGATCTTACAAATCAGCCAAGAGAACAGCCCAATGAGAAAATGAACACAGGACTTGAATAGACGCTGTGCTGGCTAGTTTTATGTCAACTTGACACAAGCTAGAGTTGTCTGAAAGGAGGGACCCTCAGCTGAGAGAATATCTTCATAAGATCCAGCTGTAGGGCATTTCCTTAAATAGTGGTTGGTGGGGGAGGGCGCAGCCCATTGTGGGTGGTTCTATCCCTGGGCTAGTGGTCCTGGGTTCTATAGGAAAGCAGGCTAAGCAAGCCATGGAGAGCAAGCCATATGGAACAAGCCAGTAAGCAGCACTCCTCCATGACCTCTGCATCAGTCCCTGCCTCCAGGGTCCTGCCCTGTTTGAGTTCCTATCCTGATTTCCTTCAATGATGAACTATGATACAGAAATATAAGCTGAATAAACCCTTTTCTCTCCAGCTTGCGTTAGGTCATGGTGTTTTACACAGCAATAGAAACTCTGACTAGGACATTCACTTATCCAAAGAAGAACCAAAGATGACCAATAAACACAGAAAGATGCTTAGTATCACTGATGATTAGTAATATGCAAATTAAAACCACAATGAGGTACCACTTCACGCTCATTAGGACAGATATTATAAAACAAACAAAGCGAGACCATAATGAGTATTGGGAGCAATGTGGAGAAGCTTTTTAAAAGTATGATTATTAACTTTGTTCTTTGAGAATTTTTTACATGTATATGATGAATTCTGGAGCAAGAGATGCTACCATTGTGCCATGAAGCCCCTACAATGTATTTTGATCATGTCCACCCCTCATTTCTCCCACTCATCTCCTCTGGACCCACCCTCCTCCAACACATCCCCTTCCCAATTTCATACGCTTTTCTGTAAACAAACAAACAAAAACCCTCTGAGTTCAGCAAGGGTTGAGGCCTCACGAGCCTCCCCTCCCATCTGTCCTGGAACTTTGATTGACGTGGTCGTGTGCAGATTACCACAGCTGCTGTGATTCATGAGTGGAATGGCTAACCGCCATGTCATGTCCAGAACACAGAATTTCCCATCTTTCCTTCCCAGTCTCCAGTTCAAACATTCCCTGAGCCTTGGGTCAGGGAGAGGTTGATACAGATGTCTTATTTAGGGCTGGGCATTCACGGTCACTTATTCTCAGCCCTTTGAGTAGTTAGGAGTCTCTGTACGAACCACTGCCACTACAGTAAGGAGCTTCTCTGACCATGGTTGAGGGTAGCACTAATTATAGATCTAAACAAATATTTCAATGGCAATTTGACATCATAACCATGTATCAAAACAACAACGACAGGGCCTATGGCCTCCCCAGTCATGGGCTCTTGACCATGAGGCCTGTGGAGCGGGTCTCAAATCCAAGTAGAAAGCAGCTGGTTACTCCCAGAATGATCAAGGCACGATTGCACCATCGGTCAATATATAGCATCCAGCATTATTCACAATAACTGAAGGTGGAAACAACCCAAATACCATCACCAGATGAAGGGACAAACAGGGTAACATTACAAATGAGGGAGTATCGTTCAACTTTTAAAAAGGAGAGAACTGCCGGGCGGTGGTGGCGCACGCCTTTAATCCCAGCACTCGGGAGGCAGAGGCAGGTGGATCTCTGTGAGTTCGAGGCCAGCCTGGACTACAAGAGCTAGTTTCAGGACAGGAACCAAAAGCTACGGAGAAACCCTGTCTCGAAAAACCAAAAAAAAAAAAAAAACCCAAAAACTAAAAAGGAGAGAACTCTGACACCTACTACAATGTGGAGGAACCTTGAAGACACTGTGCTAAGTCACAGGGAGATCAGTCTTGTGTGATTCCATGTGCACAGTTACCCCCTGCAATCAAATTCACAGAGACAGAAATAAGATAGCGTGTTCAAATGGGCTTGAAGGATCCTTGAGTAGATAAAGCCAGATAGGGCTCATGACTAGCCTAATACTTGTTTGCTCTGCAAATAGAAGTGAAACCTAATTGGAGCCATTTCCTGTACAAGACCGTGCTAAAAGGAAACAGTCATGCATGGACTAAGGCAGAAGACTCGAAAATTCAAAGGCAGGCTGAGGTGCAGAATAAGCTCAAGGTGGGTCTGGGCTATACAGCAAACCCCCATCTCAGAACAAAACAAAGAAAGGGGGAAAATAGGAAGGAGAGAAAGAAGGAAAGAAAAAAAACAGAGGACTTAGCTCAAATCAGCAGAAATAACTGACAGGCACGGGCCAGGATTCCCCACTGGAGAGACAAAGGAAGGCAGATGCAGTAACTAACGAAGCATTGTCTTTGCTTTCCTTTTGTGTCTGACCAGCAAATGCTTCCCCTTTCTGCTCCCTGTGTGGACCTCTTGAACAGCTTTCCTTTGCAGCTGCCTAAGCCGGAAACCATTGTTAGCTCTAATAAACTCCAGCATTTGTTTTTGAAACAAATCTGTAGCCCAGGCTAGCCTCAAAGTTGCTATGTAGCCAAGAATGAACTTGAACTTTTAATCCTTCTGCCTCTACCACCCAAGTCCTAGGATTATAGGCAAGGGCTAAACATGCCCGGTTTATGCAGTGCTAGGGATCAAATCCAAGGCTATGTGTGTGGTGGGCACCTGAGCCAGGTACCCAGCCCCTGCTCAAACAACTCTACAAGAAGATTCGTTGGGGCTAGAGAGACGGCTCAGCAGTCAAGAGCACTGGATGCTCTTCCAGAGGACCTGGGTTAGATTCCCAACATCCACATTGCAGCTCACAACCATCTGTAACTCCAGTCCCAGGGGATCCTATGCCTTCTTCTGACCTTGGATACCCCATCCTCATGGTGCGCAGACATACATACCAGCAAAACACCCAGTCACATTAAAAATAATAATTTTCCCCCAAGATTCGTGCCTCTGTTTACTTTTTTGACAGTTTTATTGTTATTGTTTGATTGGTTTAGTTTTTTTGAGACAAGGTTTCTTTATGTCATTTGGCTGTCCTGGAACTCACTGTGTAGACCAAGTTGGCTTTGAAACTCACAGAGATCCACCTGCCTCTGCCTCCCGAGTGCTGGGATTAAAGGCGTGCGCCACCACGACTGACTGTGACAGGTTTTATCAAGGGTAGGAAGGAGAGAGAGGTGGGGAATTATTGTTAAATGGGTGTGGAGTTTCAGTTTGGGAAAATGAAAACAGTTTTAAGGATGGATCGTGATGACAGCTACACAAGAGTGAGCACGAGCTTGCCGCTGCTGACTCTCCTAGAAATGGTCACAATGGCCAGCACAGTGGCACAGACAGCCCTATAATCCCAATACGGGGTGGCAGACTCTAAGACCCCTGTGTTTAAACTATTGCTTACCACAGCTGACTCAGCTGAAAGCAGCTTGACTCAGAACAGCATGTGAAATATTTTAAAAGGGGAAAAAAGCCAGGTGTGGTGCAGCAAACTCTAGTTGGTCTTAATAACAAAAACCCAGAGTCAGATATAGTGGTTAATGCTGAAGATAGAGAAGCAGAGAGGCCAGCCATTAATTAAAGAGTTCTTTAACCTCAGACCAAAGGGGCCATCTTGTCCTTAGACTGCATCTCCAGACTCCATCTATCTTCCCCAAACCTCAGATTGCCCTGAGCTCCTGTCTCCTTCCGCCTTATATTCCTCTCTCCTCCCAGCCCTATCACTCCTGTCTCCACCTCCCTAGTGCTGGAATTAAAGGCTTGTGATCCCAAGTGCTGGGGTCACCTTTGTGTGAGCTCCGTTTCTCTTTTAGACAGATTCAATCTCTTGTAGCCCAGGGTGGCCTTGAACTAACAGAGATCCCTCTGCCCCTGTCTCCCACGTCCTGGGGTTAAAGGTGTGTGCTACCACTCCCTGGCCTCTAGTGGCTTAGCTCTGCACTCTGATCTTCAGGCAGGCTTTATTTGTTAAAACACAAACAAAATATCTAACAGTGTGGTGGTATACACCTTTAACCCCAGTTCTCTGGAGGTTACAGCAGGAAAATCTTGATTTGGATCCCAGTCTGGGCTGCAAAAAGAAAAAAAAAATTAAAAGGTCAGTTCCATATATATATATATACACATATATATATATACATATATATACATATATATGTATATATATGTGTATATATATATATATATGCTCAAAAGCATCTCTAGGACAACAGCCACCATCTAAAATTTGGTTGTGTGGCTCATGGGTGGGGGCGGAGTGGCATGATTAACTGTTGAAAAATGAGAGGCAGTAACTTTTCACTAAGCTCTTGTATACCTTGTGCTTTGACCATGTACATTGCCCAGCCAGGAAGATAATGATTATTTTTAGTGTGTCCACTTCTCAGCGGCCCCCTCAAGAGGCCAAGGCCTTGCTCCAGTGGCACTGTGTGATTCGGAGTGTGCCCGCCTTCCAGGCCCCAGGGCGTTCTTTCACCGCCCTCCACAGCAGCAGACCCCTCAGGAGCAGAACTGCAATTTGGAAGAAGTCCCAACTGGTTTGAAGCCAAGTCTGGTAGTTGTTGATTTTGACGAGGGATGATGCAATTTATTTGTTAGTTTTCTGCCTCATTTCACTAAGAAACGAAGGGGCCTAGAGCTGGTTGGAGAGCCAGTTCCCGTATGTGTTCTAGGGATGGTTCACAAAGCCTCAGCCATGGCCTTTCAGTAGCGTCGCAGAAATGAATGCGCGGTGCCCTACATACCCGTTTCCCTGGGCTGTGGATGACTGAAGCCAACACCAAGGGCCTTTAGTGGAAAAAGGAGTTTATTGATTAAAGCTGAGGGCAAAGCATGAGCGCGCTCAGTACAGATGGCTGCACCTAGGTCAGCAGCTTCTCCTCTCCAGCTTGCTAAGACTAGCGTGTAGACACCTCCCCACCCTAGCACAGGGCGGGAAACAAGGGCACCACAAGAAGCCAGTTTAGGAAACCCCATTCCATTCATAAATCGCAAAGGAGATCTTTGATTGGCCCTGTTCTGGCTCCATACCCCTCGAGCCAATTCTCCCTCTTAGGAGATGCAAAGACAGCACTGCCTGGGATCAGAGTCACATTGCTGTGCTTTGGGATGGAGAGAAGAGGTGCAGGGTCCTCAACGTGAAGGAAAGGGCAGAAAAGATTGCAGACCATATTATGTGACAATGGCAACTGAAGGTACTGCCTGGGATGTGTTAAGGATCCATACAGCCTCCGAAATCCACTCAAAGCATACAATCTAGCTTGGGAGCTGGGACCCCAAAATAACTAGAACATAACAGCTTGCAGTGACTTGAAGGTTGGATAAGAATATCTGGAACTCCTCATCCACCTTGTAAGCTCGTCTCGGGGATAAAAATTAGATGCTTAGATGCTCCGTGTGAAAGGCTTTGAAAAGACAGCAGTAGCAAGTCCTTCACAGTTCACCTGCTGTAGTTACAGCCAGTTTGGGACGAGCTACAAAACTGGGATTGACACCAGTTCCTGCTTCCTGAGCTTCTTGGAGACCTGGGGGATCCCAGGCGTGGTGTTCCCAGCAGGGACCAGTGCATATAAGGCATTGTTGTTGTTATTGTTGTGAGCTTTATTGTCTCCTGGGCCTGTTCAAATGACCATTGCGCAGTCTTGCGAGGCTGCTTGTCCCCACCCTATGACTAAGGACACCCGGATTAGGAAGGTAAAGGATGTGCTGTCTAGCAACTCTTTCTTACCAGCCCTGGGCAAGACTGCGGCTCCTAATCCAGTGCTCTGTTTTTAGGCTCAAAGCTTTGGGCTACTAATCTAGGGCCCTATTTCTAGGGTTTGCATTCCAGAAGGCTCAGTCCTAAGAGAGACCTATAGAGGGCAGGGAAGGTGAAGTCACAGAAATGTGCTGGAGAAATGTAGATGTCCTTAGGGGCCAGAGACTGCCCTGTGCTGAGTGGAGAGGAAAGTGAGAACCCACTTGAGGGCTTCATCTCTGTTGGGGTTCTGGAGTGATTGAAGCTTGTCACCCCCCTCCCCAGCCTTCCTTGACACCTATATCTCCTCAGGTGCCTGGCCCCCATCCCCAGAACCCCTCTCCTGGTACCTTGCTTCGCAGCCCATGCATTCATCCCCCTCTGTCAATACCAGCTCTGGTATTTCTCCTTGGCAGCTGTTGCTGCCAGGGAGACGGCTGGGTTGACGTGCGGCTCCTGACAAAACACAAGCCCCTGGTGTGAGTGGGTGTGGGTGGGTAGGGGGATGAGTCAGAGAAGGGGGTGAGGGAGACAGGGGCTGCAGGAGTCAGGCGAAGGCAATGCAGGGGAGTGGCGTGACTACATACAATTGGACACAGCCATCAGACTCTTTCTGGAAATTATCTTGCTGGTTGTAAACTTGAGGGAAACAGGAGGCCTACACTCCTCCAGAGGGAAACTGAGATTCGGATTAGAGCCCAGGCGTCAGAAGTATGCATAAGCAGTCAGAGACACAGACCAGGGTAACTCTTTTGTGCCCCCCACCCCCAGGCCTGCCTAGAGACCCCTTGATGGGTTAGTAGACTCCTGTTTAGCCTTTACCCCCCCGTGGTTGGAAACCTCAGCATCTTCTAGCAACTTTTGCAAATAAAATATTTCGGAATTCCTTTTTGTCTATTTCAACGACCTAAAAATCTCTCCTTGGAGAAAATAGGAGGCCTCAAACAAATGAAAATCTCTAGCCTGCTTTCCCCAATGAAGGTAGGTCTCCGAATGTAGAGTCCAGCCTGGGATCTCCTGTCAGCTAGCTACCCTGTGAAACCCAGCAGGCCTGCCTGTCTTCCGTCCTCATGGGGCGGCTCAGGGGCTCAGGCCTCTTGCAGGGGAGCTGGCCTCCCCGCCCCCTCGCTTGAGGCCGCCCTTTCCTGGCAGGACAGAGGGATCCTGCAGCTGTCAGGGGAGGGGCAGCGCAGGGGGGGGGGTGATGTCAGGAGGGCTACAAATAGTGCGGACGGCTAAGGGGCCCTGTCTCCCATCTTCTTATCCACTCTCCAGCCGGCTGCCTGCCCGCTGCCTCCTCCGTACGTCTGCCCAGCCTTGTCCACGCCGTCACCATGAGCCAGGCCTATTCGTCCAGCCAGCGAGTGTCCTCCTACCGCCGCACCTTCGGTGGAGCCCCGAGCTTCTCGCTCGGCTCCCCGCTGAGCTCTCCCGTTTTTCCTAGAGCAGGCTTCGGCACCAAGGGCTCCTCGAGCTCAGTGACATCCCGCGTGTACCAGGTGTCGCGCACGTCGGGCGGGGCCGGGGGCCTGGGGTCTCTGCGGGCCAGCCGGCTGGGGACCACCCGCGCGCCATCCTATGGCGCGGGCGAGCTGCTGGACTTCTCGCTGGCCGACGCGGTGAACCAGGAGTTCCTGGCCACACGCACCAACGAGAAGGTGGAGCTGCAAGAGCTCAATGACCGCTTCGCCAACTACATCGAGAAAGTGCGCTTCTTGGAGCAGCAGAACGCCGCGCTCGCCGCCGAGGTCAATCGCCTCAAGGGCCGCGAGCCGACTCGCGTCGCCGAGCTCTACGAGGAGGAGATGCGTGAGCTGCGGCGCCAGGTGGAGGTGCTCACCAACCAGCGCGCCCGAGTCGACGTCGAGCGTGACAACCTGATCGACGACCTGCAGAGGCTCAAGGCCAAGTGAGGGCCCAGCGCCTTCCAGATCTTTCCCTTTCGCCCCATCCCCCTGCAGGGAGCTAGGCACCCCCTCCGGTTCCCATGTTTGGGGAAGGTCATTCCCCATTCCCCGGTGTTCCCTAAGAAGAGCTGGGACCCCGGATCTTTCTATAGCTCCTTCTGTGTAACACTGGAGTAGTTTTCTTGGGGAGGTAGACAGAAGAAATGGTGGCCCCTGGGAGGCCTATTGCACGGTAGGCAGCTGTCTTTGAAAGGATACTCAGTTGCTGGTGGTACTGCGATGACCACTAACAGAGGCGAGGTAGAGGGCCAGCCAGCGCATGGTCAGAGGGAGAAGAGACTGGTAGGAGCCCGGAAAACTGGGTGACCTGGGAAGGGCAGGTGGAGGGAACTCAGACTGTAACTTTCAGCTCAGTTGTGATGAGGCCCTGGGAAGGGGTGAGGTGGGGAGCCTGGTCCCTGGGCCTAGCTGAGGCTGTGCTATTGCTCTAGGTAAAGGAATAGGCTTGAGTAAAGGGGACAGTGGGTGAGGCCTGTGGCCCTTTTAAAACTCAAGAAGACCAGCCCATTTCCACCATGATCCAATAAGAAAAGGCTGAGCGGTTCCGATTAGGGGGCACACCCCCGTAATTCCAGCGCTTGGGAGGATGATTCTGGAGGATTGTAGTGGGTTCTAGGCAAACCTGGGATACAGAGCAAGTACCAAGCCAACTGGGCTTATGCAGCAAGGCTTGTTTTAGACAAGTTCCAAAAAAAAAAAATCGAAAAGCAAAATGGGCTTTGTGTATTTACGGTCCTGCTTCTGTTTACCCGACTGAGCGAAGTCAACTTCTTGCCCTCCAAGTCCCAGCATTTATTTAGCAGCTACGGGTCAGGCTAGGCCTGAGAACAGAGAGTTGGATAAAATAAAACACGGTTCCTAACCCCAGGGAGGTCAATCTATTTGGGACTTAGACTTCAAGGGTGTGGCTGCGGGGCTGACACTGAGCTACTTCCTCCCCCCCGGGGGCGGGGCCTCTACTTTTTTTTTCTTCCTGGGCCTCTTGTTTCTACCCAGCAACCAATGCTTGTCCCTGTGTCCTGAGCTGGCTCCCAGATAGGTCCCTAGTCAGTTGTTTCTATTGATGGCTCTGTCCCTCACCATTTGCCTGTGTGTGTGTCCTCCCTAGGCTACAGGAGGAAATCCAACTGAGAGAAGAAGCGGAGAACAATTTGGCTGCCTTCCGAGCGGTGAGCCTTCTCTGGCCCCCAGCAGCCATGTCTCTTTTCTCCGCCCTGGCTCCACTTGAGCTGTCCCAGGCCCTAACATCGTTGTCTCCCTTATCCAGGATGTAGATGCAGCCACTCTAGCTCGCATCGACCTGGAGCGTAGAATTGAATCACTCAACGAGGAAATCGCATTCCTTAAGAAAGTGCACGAAGAGGTACGCACCATGACCCTTGGGTGATGGCAAAAGCAGCTAGACAATGGGTTGACTGGCATGGAGGTGTGAGGATGCTTTGGGAGGGTCTGGAAGGAGACTAACGTCAAGCTGTGCTCTGCAGGAGATCCGTGAGCTTCAGGCCCAGCTTCAGGAGCAGCAGGTCCAGGTGGAGATGGACATGTCCAAGCCAGACCTCACAGCAGCCCTCAGGGACATCCGGGCTCAGTACGAGACCATTGCGGCTAAGAACATCTCTGAAGCTGAGGAGTGGTACAAGTCCAAGGTAGGTGATGTGGCCTGGGGACCCTGGCACATCCTCTATCTCCGCGTGAGATGCTTCCTGCCCCTGCACCATGGAGTAGGGCGAGCCTGGAACTTCCATACTCCCTCGCCCACACTGCGTCCCGCTCCTCTCCACCTCACAGCCCCTTTCTCTGCCCTCAGGTTTCAGACTTGACCCAGGCAGCCAATAAGAACAATGATGCGCTGCGCCAGGCCAAGCAGGAGATGATGGAGTACCGACACCAGATCCAGTCCTACACCTGCGAGATCGATGCCCTCAAGGGCACCGTGAGTCCCTCCCCATTCCCACAGGCTCGGCCTCTTTCTGACCACAGCTTAGTTCCACACCCTGGCTCTGTGACACTTTGAGCCCCTCTGGGGTCTCCATCTCCTCAGGTGTACAGAGAGGTAAAGGCAGATGGGTGGATTCCTAGCACCCATCTTATAAGGAACCAGAGGATTCCTGGGGTGTCTCCCTGTGTAGGGTTGGAGGACTACTATAGATGCTCCTAATTAGATGCTTTGTTCTGAACGGCCACATAAGACTTCACTAGAGCTCGGGGTTCCATGGCTAAGAAAGAAGCCTTTGACGATTCTTCTACCTGGCCACGACCGTGTGGAGTTGCTTCCGACCTCCCACACGGGGTCTCTTTCCTCGTCCATTCTCTAGTGCCCTTCTCCCTAGATAGGCTCTGTACTTGTCCCTGACTTGGGCCCCCCTCACCCCCTGCAGAACGACTCTCTAATGAGGCAGATGAGGGAGCTGGAGGATCGCTTTGCCAGCGAGGCCAGTGGCTATCAGGATAACATCACACGCCTGGAGGAGGAGATCCGGCACCTGAAGGATGAGATGGCCCGCCACCTGCGGGAGTACCAAGACCTGCTCAACGTGAAGATGGCCTTGGATGTGGAGATTGCCACCTACCGGAAGCTGCTGGAGGGCGAGGAGAGCCGGTGAGGACTTAGGTGTACGGTAGGGTGCTGGGAGCCCAGTTCTTCACAGATGATCTCAACAAGACCTAGAAACAGTTCTATATGGGAGACCGCTATTCTGCCCATCACAGAAAATTAACTGGGGCCACCTGGGTAAAGCGAAATGTAATTAACAGTGTTTTATAAAAAGAGAAATGTAAGTATTCCCTTATCTACCTTTAGGATTAAGAACCCGCAGCATAAAATCATATTCAGCAATCAGTAATAAAACATTACTGCCAGTCTAGGGAGAGATGAAAGCAAGTGGAAAATGATGAGGAAGGAAAGGGAGGGGTCTGCGAGAGACAAACAGAAACGAGGCAGGAAGCCTTGAACTTGAAAGGCCTTCGAGAGAGGAGGCTAAAGGGAGCGCACATGCAAGCACACACACAGAATCTGTGCTCGGAGCATCCCGCCCGAGCTCCAGACATGAGCACCAGGAGGGTGAGAGAGTCTTCTGGGAGACAGACAGAAAGACTGTGAATTTGGATTTGACTGGCAGTTACATGGAGATAGACACTTCTCAAAACTCTCTAGATGTACCCTAAAAGTTTGCCCATTTCATTGTATGTAAGTTAACATCAATTTCAGACAGATCCATTACGCCAAGAAATGGTATCATCAATACTCATAAAAGTGTGGCAGCCATGTTTATGTATGGACTTACTAGGAGAATTTTTTTTGATGTTGTTGTTTGTTTTTGTTTTTCGAGACAGGGTTTCTCTGTAGCTTTGGAGCCTATCCTGGAACTAGCTCTTGTAGACCTTGTAGACCAGGCTGGCCCCAAACTCATAGAGATCCGCCTGCCTCTGCCTCACAGGTGCTGGGATTAAAGGCATGCGCCACCACTGCCTGGCTGAGAATTTTTTTTTTTTTTTAACTAGGAGAATTTAAGGTTTTTATTTGTCTCTTTCTTTTGAGAAAGACTGAAGGTAGCTCAGGCTGGCCTCAAACTTGCTATGTAGTTCAAGGATGACCTTGAACTACCTTCTTCGCATCTCCTTTTCCTTAATGCCGGGACTTGGACAGGCTGTGCAGGCATGCCTGGTTTATATGGTGCAGGGACTGAACCACAGCTTAGTGCAAGCTAAGCAAGCGCATTACCAGCCCAGTTACATAAGCAGTCTGAGTTTTGTAGAACAACATCTACATCTAACACAACGTGGATGACCTTTTAAGGTAGCTGGGGCCAGATGCCCTTTTCTAGACTAGGCATAGATGGCCCACTCCTGGATCTGGACTGCCTAGAGAGTGGACACAAAGTGAGGGTCACAGCTGCCATTCATGCCTCCTCTAGTGCCAGGAGCAAGGAGGACCTGGGGACCTGGAGGGTACAGTGGGGTTAGGCACCTTGGTGTCGTGCCCAAGGTCAGGATCAGAGTGCATGGTCTTTCTAGAAAGGGCAATTTGTGGGACAGCTAGGGTTAGTTCTTGATCTGTGCATTGTGGGTAGTGAGAGTATTGGGCTGGGGGTTTGGACAGCTAGAAATGGTGATTTTAGGGAGAGATTTGAGTGTCCTTAACTCTTTGGGGACATGCTCTCTCCCTTTTCAGGATCAACCTTCCTATCCAGACTTTCTCTGCTCTCAACTTCCGAGGTGAGTGTGTGCTGGTTGGTAGGGGTAGGACTGCAAGGGCCAGGGAGTCAGCTTGGGTAGCCCAAGCCTTTGAGAAGAGAAGAATGGAACCCTGGAAGAGACCAGGCATGAAAGAGAAAGAGGGCTGTGGACGAGGCACCGAAAGATGGGGGGTGGAGAAGTGGGGTGGGGAGGTGGGGGTGTTGGTTTGTGTGTCCTACTGTGCTGTCTGTATTCCCTCTACCTTCTGGATTATTGGGTCTTAAGAATCAGGATGTGTCCTGAATAGCAAACTCTGGAAGCTGCAGGGGTGTTCCCCTGGCAATAGGAGCATCTCGCTCGCTCTCTGGGCAAGAAGGTACCCTTTGCTCATGATCAGTCTGGCATGCTGCCAGAGAGCACTTGGCACACCATTCTCTGGCTGTTTGTTGAGTGCCTTGTTTGCGGGGAGCAAGATGTTGGATGCAGGGTTGAGAAAAGGAAGCCAAATTTTAGCCAAGCCAAACAATGAAGGGACCGAGCCTTGAGGGCATTCTGCCATTCAACATTAGTAATATGCAGATCGAGCTGCTTCCCAACCCCGGAGAGCAAAAAGGCGCTCACTAATGATACATTAGGAAAGGGAGTCGGAGATCTTGGCAGCCTCTGCTTTCCTAGATCAAACCTTTTACATCTTCGATGTTCATTTCCATCAGGGAAAAATACATGCTGTGCTCCATCGAGTCAAACGTTCATTACAGGCTACTTGCTTGCTAAGGGATTCATGAGCGCCAAACTCCTGACACCAAGGAACTAAATGTGACCCCCACTATGAAACTCAGACTTCTCTTTCCACTTAGTTGTTTATTCAGTTACCAAGTATGCATTTTGCATATAAAATCACTTTTGCTGCAAATCCGTAGCCCTGAGCTCCTAAGGGAGGCATCGTGGCTGCTGTTTCCCAGAGAGGAAACTGAGGCACAGTAGGACCAGTGGATCAGCACAGTCAATCAGTGATCAGCTTTTGCATTAAGTCATCAAACAGAGAAAAAGAACTGGAGCCTCTAAGCTCCTCCAATAGGCCCACAGGCCTCGGCTTTGGGCTCTCTCTCTTAGAGGAGAGTTCAAGGATATAGACTTATGCAGGACTCTTCTGGAAATCCAGAGACAAAGAGGAAACGAAGAAGGCTAGGGAACATGAGTACTGAGTCTGGGCCTTGGGTCCCCTGCCATCCTGCACCAGCATTCTCAACATCATCTTTTGGCTCTTGAAGTCATATCTTCAGCAGCACTGGCCCCTGGCTCTACAGAACCATCTATTGGGTGCTGGGTTCAAGGATCAGGTCTTGAAGAAGCCAGGTTGCCATGAGGAAGGTGGAAATTAGCTAGAACAATGCAGCCCGGGGTGGAGTCCCATCCATGGTGCAGCCTAGATACGAACTTAGCCAGGCTGAGCATGTGGTGGGTTTATTACAGAAACCAGCCCTGAGCAAAGGGGTTCTGAAGTCCACACTAAAAAGACAGTGATGATCAAGACCATTGAAACCCGAGATGGAGAGGTGAGTGATCTGTTGGACCCCTTGTCCTCGGTGGGAGTAATGGGGGTGTCTGCCAGCCAGGAGTCTTTCACCAGCTGGGTGATTCCCTACCCTGAATGGGGTAAGAAGGTCCTGCTGCCTTGGGATGCAGTAAATGGGGCTGAGGCTTCTCCTCGGCAGCAATGGATGGACTGGACTTCTCCACCCGCTTAGGTCGTCAGCGAGGCCACACAGCAACAACACGAGGTGCTCTAAGCCGGACACTGTCCTGGCCCCATCTTCACTGCCTCCTGAAACCAGCCTCTTCCACTCTTGGATGCCACACCCAGCCACTTTCCTCCACTCACAGCCTCTGACCCCCTCCTCACTGATCACCCCCTTGTGGTCTTCATACTGCCCAGGAAACACCCCAGGCACCTCTGCAGACCTTACCAGGAGTCCTGGCTGTCGGCAGTTGTCAATCCTGGCTCTTCAGATAGAACCCAACTCTAGTCATGGCCCTTTCCCTCCCACCCTCGTAACCTCAGGCTCTGGCCTTTGGCTTTGGAGAGGGTACCAGAGAGGGGGTTGGGATCTGCAGGATCAGGACAGTGCTTTATGGACATCCCCACATTCGACCCCCAGCCTGGGTCAGAGAAAGAGTGAAGCCTTCTCAGCTGAGATGGAGAGAGGGGGGCTGAAAAATGTCCAAATGGCCCCTCTCTTTCCCATCCCAGCCCAGGATGGGCCTAGAAGAGCGGGGGCTGTAAGAGGGAACCCGAAGGTGCTGGATGTGGGGGCAGGAGATACAGAAGGAGAGCAGATGGGTGAGGCGCTAGAGGGGAAAGAAGAGAGAGGCAGAGAGTGGGCTCAGGCTGGCGGGAGGGTCCCTCCTTCCTCACCAGCCACTCCCACTGCAGGGGCCCTGGACAGAGACAATAAAGAGCCAAGCACAAACCTATGCGACCCTGCTGTCTTGACTGATAAGTCTCTTGGGGGCCCTGGACCCTGTCATACCCCATTACCCTGAGATGGACTGTGTCACCCTCTTGCCCACCTAGACTGCCCTATGGGCCTTTTGGCGCTGCAGTCTATGGTAGTATAGGGGAAGTTGGATAAGGGGCTTCTGTTGAAAAGTCACAGTGCCTCTTCCTGAAGCCTCCTGCCCTACCTTCAGATCATCTGGACATCTGGGTGAAGGTAGGGATGGGGACAGTTCTCTTCCACAGATTGGCTGTGAAGGACGCTCCCAAGGCTCCCAAGTCCTTTCCCCAAAGAAACTGCCAGCCCCTTATGCCTGCTTTTTTTTTTTTTTTTTTTTTTTTTTTTTTTTTTTTTTGAGACAATATCTCATACAGCCCAGACTGGTCTCAAACTTCCTCTGTACCCAAGGTTCCACTTTAAACTCTTGATCCTTTTGCTTCAGTTTTCCAAGTACTGTTTAACCCTTTCTAAGGCTCTTTAATGCACAGAGCCCAGTCCAGGCAAAATAACAATGTTCAAAAAAGAGCAGACAGAATTTTTACTTGGATAAGAAGGCTCAACGCTCTGAGAAAATGTCAGTCCATCCTTCATCCATATGCAATTCCAATGGAATGCAGTCTAAATTAAAATACCAAAGGGAGCCAGGGGAGGTGTGCGGCCGGTACTCCTAGAGGAGGTATTCAAGAGGCGGAGGCCTGAAGACCTCAGGTTGGGGAGGGGGGCAACCTGGGCTACCTAGTGAGGCCCTTGTGTAAAAAAAACAAAAACAAATCCAAACAACAACACTCAAGAATAAACAAAAGGAAGATTTGAGAGAGTTGGGGAAAGTGTGAGGGGTGTATAGGAGTTATTAAGAAAGGAAGGAAAGAAAGAAAAGAAAAAAAGCGAAACTAAAATAAAACACGTATAAGTATTATGAGGCCATGATAACTCAGCCTTCCTAGCGCTGAGACCTCTCCTATTGTGGCGAATCCCAACCATAATATTACTTTGTTGCTACTTCGTAACTGCTGTGAATCATAATGAAAACATCAGATATACAGGATATCTGATATGTAACCCTCAAAGGGGTCATGACCCACAGGTTGAGAACCGCTGATTTAGAAAGTTTTATTAATGAAAGGGAACTGTAGGGGCTGAAGAGATGGCTCAGTGGTTAAGAGCACTGCCTGCTCTTCCAGAGGTTCTGAGTTCAATTCCCAGCAATCACATGGTGACTCACAACCATCTACAGTGAGATCTTATGCCCTCTTCTGGCTTGCCAGCATGTATGCAGGCAGAATACTGTCTACATGATAAATAAATAAACCTTAAAAAAAAAGGAACTGTAGAAGACGTTAATGTAATAAAACAAGCTTCACATTCATGCTTTAGCCTTAAAGTCCCTACCAATCATTCTGAAGGAGCTTTCCAAAAACTCCCCAATCCTTTTGGGTAGTGTTGTCTTTCCTCTCCTTTTGGATGTACCCCTGTTTTTACCAGTTCCCCACTTTCCTGAAGCAGGCCCATTTGGAGGATCCACCCAAGTGCTCTAATGGAATCAGCCTCCCAGAGAACATGGACTAGGATGGCATTCAGTGTCTTTAGCTAGAGCAGCAAGCATGAGCAAGGAGCTGTCTGTCTTTGAAGGCAAAGATGTGCTGACCTCCCTGGAGAATGTCTGAGCTGAGGGCCTGGCCTTGGTGGATGAGGATGCAGTGGCCCCCTGGAAGAAATTTCTAGATCCTTATGGCCTCTCCTTCACCCGAGGGAACGATGTGCACTCATCTGTTCCACACAGGGCAAAAGGATGCTTAGGTTGGGGGTGGGGTGGGGAGTACCCTTGCTATCCTAAAATAACACTCTGGTCCTTAGGGTGGGGGGCACTGGGGTCCCTGTCTTCCCTCATGTAGGAATCCCCTTCTCGACCTCATCCTACCCCATCATTTATGGCAGTTCTCTAGAGACCCCTCCATGGAGGATGCTCTGAAGGGAAGCCTTTCCTTCCACACACCTGCCTCCTGTAACTACACTTGCCTGTCCTCAGACAGGAGGCCAATGCTGATGCCCACACCCAAAGGGTTCTGACATCCTGAGGAGAGATTTTCTGAGCCTGTTCCCATGAGCTAGCAGTGATTGAGGGAACAGGGCAAACGAACCCTAGAAGGTCCACATCGCTCATGGTTAGGTACCTGGTGTCAGCTCTTTAGTGCACCTTATCCCAGTTGCTTCCATGGCAAAACCTCCCCCTGTTCCTGGAGACGCTGTGGAGCATTCTACAAGACTGTGCAGCAAGAAGGGGACAGACAGACTTTCAGAGGCCAGGCTCAGGCTAGCTCCAGTGCCCTCCGAAGAGGAGGGCAGGAAGGACTGTAGAGACAGCTAGATCCCAGTGGGCACTCTCCTATCCCATCTGTCCACTCTGGCTGGACTCCAGCCCTGCCCTCTGAGGTCACTCCTTTCCCCCCCTCCGTCCCTCTACACAGCTCACCAGGGCAATATGCAAATGAATCAGTGACCTTTGATACAACACCTAAAAATGTCAGCAGCCCAGAGACAGCTTTTGTCTGTTTCATTCACTACTATGTCCCCTGCACCCCAAAGAGTACTTGGTACACAGTAGATACTCATTAAATATTTAAATGCTTCTTGAATGAATACCCACTGGGCACGTTTATTTACTTTTCTCTATATTAAATATTCACTAGGAAGGGCTGGTGGCACTCACTTTTTCACCAATTCAATGGACATTTACTGAGATTTCCCCTCACCCCATGAGCACATAGTAAGTCATTAAGACTTAGAGGATGGGGTTGGAGACATGACTCGGCAGATGAGAACACTGGCTGCTCTTCTAGAGAACCAGGGTTCGATTCCCAGCATCCATAGGGCAGCTTACAAACACCTGTAACTCTCGTCTCAGAGGATCTGATTCGTTCTTCTAGCCTCTGTAGGTACTGCGTACCCATGGTACACAGACATTCACAAACACTCATACACATAAACAAAAATAAATAAAATCTAAAAAAACCTAAAAACCTCAAAGCAACAAAACAAAACAACATCTTAAAAACCACTCAGATGAGCCAGGCACAATGAATGGTTCCTAGCACATGAGAGGTTGAGGAACACCATTTTAAGACCTGCCCGTTCTATATAACAAGTTCCAGGTTGACCTCTCCAAACAAACAAACAACAAGCAGAAACAACTCAGATGAAAGGTTCCTTGCCCAGAGTGGTGGCATTATCTGCCAAGGTCACACAGCCATCTGTAGCAGAGGGAAACAGGGCCTCTGGAACCCAGCTATCTTTCCATGATACCACAGACTTGTGATGAGAAGGCAAGGCACTCTGGCAGCAGGAACACCCAGCCTGGCGCCAGGATCCAGGGTGCTATGGGGCTCATGCGGAGGAACAGACAAACACCTTACAGCCAGCTGTCTTGAGCAACTGGCCTGACCGCAGCCTGACCTTTTCCAATTGTCTCAGCTGGGCCAGCCTGGTCCAGGAGAGGGCGCCAGCGACCAGCAGGGTCCTGAGCCCTCTCTACCCAGGTCCATAGACCCTTGGGAGCAAGTCGAGGTATACCTCTGAGTGGACATACAAGTCAGACTACGAGCCATGTTCCAGGCTCGGTGCCAGGGCCTTTTAAATAGTTAATATTCATTTTAATATTTAATATAATTTAATACCATCACAACATAGGTCAGATCGTGTAATTCTTCCCCTCAAAACCCAGAGATGCCTTCCCATTTTGCTGGGAATAAAAGCATCATGACCCACAAGATGCTAGACCATCTGGCCTTTTCAAGCTATGTGATCCATTTTACCCTGACTCTGTAGTCATTTCCTCCAGTCTTGCTCGTCTTCTGGCTCTGTGCAGAATCCGCCAGGTACATCCACATGGGCTGAAAACCCTGCACGGCATCCTTTCTTCCCTCATTCTTTCAAGGCTGGCTCCAGTGTTGCTGTGGAGGTAACTCCATTTACCCTATATTATTTTATTTTATTTATTTTTGAGACAGGCCTTCACTGTATAGCCATAGCTGATCTGGAATTCCCATCTTCCTGCCTAAGCCTTCAAAATGCTCGAACTGCAGGCATGCAGGTACTCCAACCACCCCGTTTTAAGGCACAGCTCCACCACATTTGTATCCCCCACTCCATGCCGAGTCATCCACACAGTATTTCTCTCCTCAGTCTTCACACTGTCTCTGTTGCTCTGTTGTCAAATGTCTGTCTTCTCCGATACACGCAACCCCAGGGACTGGCATCTTTATCTGTTTCGTCCACGGCTATGTTCCGGGCCAATGGAATAGTGCCAGCCTCATAGGAAGAACTCAAGAAATGTTTGCTGAAGGAACAAATACACCCCAAGTTTGGCCATCCCCACTCGTAGGTGAGGTTTAAAGATGTAAGTGGATTGTTCACAGTTACACGGTTCATTCCTTTAACCAACCGGCTAGTCAATCAGTCAACATTTAGGGACCATCTGCTGCATTCCCTGTATGGTGAGGCATGGTGTTAGCTAAATGGCTTTGGGCGGTGGGCTTTGTGTATGTGTGTGGAAGGCGTGGCATGCAGGTGTACTATCCATGCATGCATGTGTAGAGGCCAGAAGTTGGTGTAGAGTGACTTCTCTTATTGCTTTTCATCTTTCACTTTAAGATAGGATCTCTGTCTGAATCTGGAATGTCCTAATTCAGGTAGATTGGCTGGCTGGCTAGGGAGCCCCAAGGACCAACCTGTGTCTCTCCCTTAACACTAAGGTAAAGATACATGTCGCCATACCTGGACTCTCTATGTGGCTGCTGGAGCCCTGAACACCTACTCTCCTGCTCACACAATAAGCACTTTACCCCTGAGCCATCCTCCTCTGCTGACTGCAAACTTAAAAACAAGATGAAACATTGTCTATTCCTTTGTTCTTGGGGTTCTGTGTATTATGCTGTCTCCCACATCTTTAAAACCCTTTTTAGAATTCAACTTACACCGTAGAATTCAATTCATCATTGGAGGTTGCCGGGGACTGGTAGACAGGGTGTGGCTGACGACAAAGAGGATGCACACGTGAATATTTAGGGTGATGGAACCGCTTTGTATGTTCCTGGGTAGCAAATACACAATTTCATGCATTTGTCAAAACCCAGGGAACTGCACATCACAAAGAGCCGGCTTTAATGTATGCGAACTACATGAAAAGTCATTCCCTAAGGCACTTAATCTTTACGGACATAATTCAGCGTTTAAATTGTTTCTTCTGTACCGCGCGCCTGGGAATGCATGCTCACGCTCACAGGCACCATTGCACACATGCATGCCCACGCCCTCTGCACACACACACATCGGCACAATGCACACTTTGACTTCCGTTTCCCAGAATGAAGATGGTTTATTTATCCAAACAACATGTCAAGAATGCTTCCCCCCCATCTCTGAACGACCCTGGCTTTCAACTCTTCCCAGGATTCATCCCTTTAGAGCTCAAGGTCAGGTCTGGATCTCTAAAGGGATGTGTGTGTGTGTGTGTGTGTGTGTGTGTGTGTGACTGCAGATGGAACTGAGGGTCTCAGAAGTCCTATGCAAGCCCTCTAATACTGAGGTTCTCCCCAGATCCTATATCCTATATATTCTTTTGTTGCTCTTTTGAAATGTAAATTAATATGCTGCTGTCAGAAATAACACAGAAAGCTCCTGTGGACACTTCACTTGGGTATTTCCAGTGGTGACATCCTGTATGAATACCAAGAGAGTGACAGTGGCGCGGTATGTCCATCTGATCAGATCTACTGGTTTTGTATGTACTCATGTTTATATGTGTGTCTCCCCAGGGGGTTTCTCTCTCTTGGACTAGAAGAGCTTCTATACTATCGTCCAAGAGGTCTGTATGGGTCTCAGGCTAGACCCACTAACTGCTAACCCTTGACCTCTGACCTCCGTGTGGCCTCTCTGCCTTGATACTTTCCCTGCCCTGCTCTGTTGATGTGCCCTTCAGATCTGCACAGCTGAGAAAACTGGGCACCTGGGAAGATGGCGAGGGACTGCAATCTGTGTCTATTGGCCTGGGCACCTGTCTACTTGTGTGTGTGTGTTGGGTGTGCATATGCAGGTATCAAACCTTCACAAGTTTGGACAAGGGAATCATCTACTACAGCTTGCAGTCAGTCACAGCGCTTCCTGCCTTCGGAATAGAGTCCTTAATGATCAAAGATTTTGCCCTCATCCACACAGCAAGCCCCTCTTCTACCCCGTTCTCCTCATGCTGTCCCTCAGTCTCCACTGCCCTTGCAACCTTGCTGCTGGTTACAATCCTAGCCCACTACCTTCCACGGGTGAGAGCAGATTGTGAGAGGGTTGGCAGGGACCTGGCCGGCGAAGGTGGGGTGGTGGTGGTAGTGAGTGCAGGACCAGCTAGGGGCCAAAAATCCACCCGAACTCCAGGGTCTGGGTCTTGGTGCTTACCCGCTGTAATGGAGGTGATAGGAGAGCCCACTGGTCCCTCTGCTCACTCCTCTGGGGCCTGTCCCTCCATGAACCTCTCAGACATCTCCTCTGGACCTTTCCTCTTCTCTCCAGCAGCCTAGTGAGGCTGGGGCGCTGGGGCTGAAGAAAGGAAGTGGGCCTGAGCCCAGGGGTAACTCAACTCCCCAGCTCACGCAGGCTGGGGGGGAGGAGGACAGACATACGGTGGGGGAGGAGATTCTTTTAGGCCAGCGCTGGCATGGGGGCACTGGGAGAGAGAGAAGGAGCCACAGGGAGTCCAAGTCCCCTCCTCTGCTGCCCCCTCCCTCCACTGCTCATTCGCAACCCGAGCCGGGGGGCCTAAAAATAGTCCCCGAGGCGCAACCGCGGGCGGCCCTGGTGACCTTCTGGGTAGCACAGGCCGAAGGCGGGCAGGCAGCAGGAAGGCCGGCCGCCGGCCCCACAGGACCCATCTCCTAAGGCACCATACCCCCCAGGGCGTCCTCCTGGCCAGCCAGTTCTAGCGTCCCCAGACCCCCCCTAGTCCAGCTCACAGAGGACATGCAGAAAGGCCGGGGCACGCGAGGCGAGGACGCCGGCACGAGGGCACCTCCCAGCCCCGGGGTGCCCCCGAAGAGAGCCAAGGTGGGGGCCGGCAGAAGGGTCCTCTCCACCGGGGCAGGGGCCGGGGCGCCGGTCTTCCTGCGGCCCCTGAAGAACGCGGCGGTGTGTGCGGGCAATGATGTACGGCTGCGGGTGGTAGTGAGCGGGACACCCGAGCCTAGCCTCAGCTGGTTCCGGGATGGGCAGCTCTTGCCCACACCGGCCCCAGAGCCCAGCTGCCTGTGGCTGCGGAGCTGCGGGCCACAGGACGCCGGCGTGTACAGCTGCAGTGCCCAGAATGAGCGGGGCCAGGCCTCCTGCGAGGCTGTGCTCACAGTGCTGGAGGTCAGAGGTAATGCAGAGGTGGGGCCTGCTGGGCAGGGCTGGGGGCACAGGGGTGAGACGGCTGCCCAGACCACGCGATGCAGGTTGCAGTTCCTCACCACCTTTCCAGGTGCCCAGTTTTCTCAGCTGTGCTCAGTCTGAAGGGCGGATCAACAGGGAAAGTGTGACAAAGTAGAGACGCTTCCCACACGAAGGTCAGAGGTCAAGGGTCAGCAGTTCGTTGGCCTAGCCTGAGACCCACACAGACCTCTTGGATGATAGTACAAAAACTTTTCTAATCTAGTAGAGAGAAACGTCCTGGGGAGAATTGCTCTCTTCTGCTCCAATGGCAGGCTTGAGACCAGGTGGCCAGCCCCTCATGATTATGTGTGCTCCTCTGAAGGGGCCAGTTCCCCTGCTCAGGGCTGCATGGGAGGAGGATGGCCAGAACTTCTCTCCTGAAGATCAATGCTGGGACAAGGGTAGTGTGGTTAGGACCAGGCAAGGTGGAAGGGATCAAATGTGTATGAACAGGGTCCTGGGTTTCAGCAGAAGCTAGACATGAGAAGTGGTTGTTTGAGAATCCACGTGTGTGTGTGTGTGTGTGTGTGTGTGTGTGTGTGTGTGTGTGCCTGTCTCAGACATTTGTGAGTTGTGGGAGGTTCCAGACTCTCGCAGTGTTAATACAGATACGCAAGATGAGGGTGCATGAGATGGCATTGAAAGCCTGGGGAACAGGTCTGCCGAGGTGCCCAGGTGAGCGTCCGGAGGACACGCTCAGGGCTGGTGCCCTTGCTCTTCTGAAGGCAGAGTGCTAGGCTGATGTATTGAAGTGGAAGGAGAGGGGCATGGGCTTCAGTCTTGTAGCATGGTCCTGTTGTAGCTGGTGGAGGTGTCAGGCTAGGCTGATAGTCCTTGGGTCAATTTTGGGGTTTCCCCTTTTCAGTTTCTGAGCCACATGGGCCAGCAAACTTTGAAAAATGGAATTTTTTAGAAATAGAGGAGTAGGTTTCATTTGGGAGAGATGCAAAGGGGCTGCTGGGGGAAAGGGAGGTGTCACTGTTCATGTCCTTTGCTAAGGGGCATCTCTTTCTACTCGGTGGTAAGGGCCAATCTTTGGGATCTAAGAAAGAGCTCCAGAAATGAAAGACCTCAGCAAGTGGAGAGGAATGAAGTCCAAAGTGAGATGTCCTCTCTCTCTCTCTCTCTCTCTCTCTCTCTCTCTCTCTCTCTCTCTCTCTCTGTGTGTGTGTGTGTGTGTGTGTCTTCTCT
>NC_022030.1:55656114-55675794 GCF_000317375.1 Microtus ochrogaster | reverse complement strand
CTTCTCTCCCTAGTGTCACCCTGCCCATTTCCTAGAGTCTGGCCTGTAGGTGGCCAAGGGTGGCTTCCACAATTGGCCTAGAAGCTGCCAGTACTGATTTCCTTAACGTGGGTGGGCCTGGGGACTGGAACACGTTCTGGAAGAATTCTGAGCTGAAAGAGTAGATTCTTATAGTTTTTATTTACCTATAATCTGGAGTAAAAGAAGTTGTAAACAGGTTATAATTCAAAGGTTAAGGTAGATAAATTAATAAGAATGCAACTGGAAGGGAAGAGAGATGAGGTCAAGAGAAGGAAAGAGAGAGGAAGAGAATGGCGGTCATGATGCTGGTTAGATGCTGGACAGGTCCACAGAGGACTGCCCTTCCAAAGGCTTCCCGGTACTGGTGAGACCAGTGGGGACCAGAGAGGAGGGAGGTCTGCCTGAGACCAGGTCTGGTGACGACATGTCAATACTGAGCATCCTGTTCAGTCTTCATGATCTTGGAGCCTTTCTACTACTCAAAAAGTTCTGGGGAGCTGGGCGGTGGTGGCGCACGCCTTTAATCCCAGCACTCGGGAGGCACAGGCAGGCGGATCTTTGTGAGTTTGAGACCAGCCTGGTCTACAAGAGCTAGTTCCAGGACAGGCTCTAAAACCACAGAGAAACCCTGTCTCAAAAAACAAAAACAAAAACAAAAACAAAACAAGAAGTTCTGGGGGAGGGAAGGAGAAAGAAAGAGCGAGATTGTTCAGTGTCTTAGAATTAGCTACTAATCGGTTGGCCTGGTCTGTCTCCTATGAAGATGAAGGCTACCTCCAACCCCCAGCAGGGCTGCTTCCTGGCTGCTTTTGAATCAGGGTGGTGCACTAGGCAGAGATAAATCCAGACTGAACATACCCAGATACAGGGGTCCAGTCTCCTGGCTGGGGCCATCTTGGTGCACAGCGGGGGTGAAGAGCTTGGCGTGTAGAAAGGCCTTGAGTGCTGTGGGGCTGGCTTTAAGGCCTCTGACATTCACAGAACGGAAGAGGGGACTGAGTTGAAGCATGTCCCCTTTGAGAGCATGCCTAGATAAACACATCGACCCAAGGTGGCCAAACAGTTCTGCCAGGGAAGGGTGGCTTTGGTGATGCTGGAGGGTAAACTAGACGAGTCTGGCTTCTTCTCCTTCTGTTGCCCATCCCTCACATTCTCGCTCAGTACCAGCTCCTGGTTCAGGCGAACTGAGCCAGCAGCTTGGCATCGCTCAGGCATCATAGAAAACGCTCTTATTTGGAATTGACAGCACAAACATTCAAGGAGCTCGAGGAAGCCAAGCAAGGACCTGGCCAGAGAAAGAAGGAGCCGTTTCCTGGCCATGATGGCTTTCTGGCTGGGTGAGACAGGGTGATCTGAAGGCTCCTGGCACTCCAGAAGCCTGGGGTGTTAGTTCAGGATGGAAGGGTCTTGGCAAGTCTGCCACAGGGTGGGAGTTTTGTAAGATGGTAAAGGCAAAGGGTTTAGGGTGTTGCAGTAGGAGAGAAAGGAGAGAAAGTGGTAGAAATTCGGGATGCTGGTAAAATCCTTAGCATGTATTAAGGTGTGCTATCTCATTTAATTATTTAATCTTCCAAACTCTTTGATTATTATTTGGACTTAACACTTAAGACAGCCGGATTCCAGTTTACCCAAGGTTGAATGTTAGTGAGGTAGCAGGGTTAGGCCTGGAACGCTGGGTCTCTGAGCCTGGTCCTCATTGCCCATCCACAGAAAGGAAGGTGAAGACCAAGTGAAGAGCTTCTCTCCACCCCTACCTCTCTCCTGTCAATTTCCCACTCCTTCTCCGGCCTGCCTCTAACACAGGTGGGCATTCTCTTTGGAAGCCTCTGACCCCCATCCTTACACGGCTCCTCAGCAAGTGGTCAGAACAAGTTAAGTGGTGTCCTCAGACTTCACTTCAGATCATGGGGCATGTGTGGCTTAAGAGCAGGCCTTCATGCACTGCAGGGCAGGGGGTACAGAGCAGCTGAGAGAAGGGGCAGGCAGGAGGAGCTGGTATGTGTTACTTGAAGCTTTATAGTGAGGATCTGCAGATTGGTGTTAATCAGAAAGGCCAGTGGTCAGCAGATGACCAGGAACCATTCTGAATAGTTGAAGGCATGGAAGGGAGAGGCTCGAGTTAGATGGAAACAGGGACAGGTTAGGCCAGGAAAGGAGAGGAATGCAGTAGAACCAAGCCTCCAGGAAGGACTGTCCTGTAGTTACCATCTTTCCCACCTGGACTTGGGCTGTCTGTATTAAAGAGCCACGAGAAACTACTGTGGAATTGGAAATGGGAAAAGAATGTCACCATCCATATGTGCACAGCACAGAAGTGCCAATCAGAGAAAGGAGGAGGGGCCACAGTGCAACACAGAGGAACCCTGGGAGGGAAAACAGAGGAGCTGAGAAGCCTCCTTCACTTCGCAGAGCAAGTCCTCCCTGAAGATCTGGGCAGAATGGGGGATAGATAGTCACTTCTCCAACAGTTTCTGAGCTGGGGCGGGACAGGGAGGAAGGAAAGGCTGGATGAAAGCGGCTGTTCCTCACCGCTCCTTACCTTTGCTCACCTGCGACTCACTTCTGTCTACTGTGTACCAGTTGTCTACCATTTGGGGGGGGGGGGAGAACAAAAAGCTACGACCGAAAGACAGACAATATGAGGCACCATCCCCTGTACAGCAGGAGAGTTAGAGAGTATGTGGGATTAGAGGAAGGGAAAGAGAGGAGCCGAACACAGGCAGGAGAGGAAGACTGGTGTGTGTGGCTCAGAGGAAGGTCTGCCAAGAGATCAGAGCAGGCAGTGTCTTTTAGAGATTTTCCAGCTAAGGGGAACACTGGCAGGGCTGAACTCAGAAAGCGGCAGAGGAGCACAGATGCTCTGTCATGAAGACAAAACTGGATGGGCGGGGGGGGGAGGGGGCGCTCTTGCTGCGAGCCATGCCTCCCAGGCCAGTCCTTCAGGTTGCTGTAGACTCAGGGCAGGGACACAAAATCCTGCCAGTCACGCTTCAAGCCCAGCTGTCCCATCACTCACGCCCGCTGCCCATTGGTTATTTTTGCTATGGAATGTGCCAGCCCCTCGGATTTTCCTGGGGAACAAGGGTTCATGTTACCCCCTCTGTCCACTCAGCTCCTCCAGCTGTGAGATGGTGTATTTGGGGGTGGCCAGGGTCCTCTGGCTGGAAGTAGTGTGGACAGTGCCTTCTCAGTGCACATTTCTACACACGTGTCTCCATGTGGACCATTAGCCACCTGGTTGAGAAACTAGGACACCTGTATGCAGCCAGAAGGTAGGAGGCGGGATTTTAAGCCCCCCCCCCCAGGTATGATGGTACATACCTTTAATCCCAGCATATGAGAGACTGAATTTGAGGCCAGCCTGGTCTACAAGTGAACTCCAGGCCTTCCAGGGCTATAAAGTGAGACCCTGTCTCAAAACAAAACAAAACAGGATAATAATAATAATAATAATAATAATAATAATAATAGGATCTCAAATGTAAACAACTACAGGAGGAGTCAGATAGAAACAAAACATGAGGAAGGTACTGTAGTAAGCAGTTGAATATGAGTGTGTTGTCTCACCCTAAACCAAACCAAATTTATTGGGTCTGTCTCTGTATTTACTTCAGTGCCAAGGTTTTAAAGCAATAGGGTCAGGAGACGCACGAACGAACCAGCATGTGGTTCTTTATGACACACTGGTCAATAACCTAGTCAGAGAGTCCAGGCTCCGCAAATTTATTAGCCGTGCATCCTGGGACAAGTGATTGCTTTATACCTCAGCCTTCCTCCTTATGGGGATTAAATAAATTACACAAAGTCCTCAGCGTCATGCCTAGTGCTGACCAAGAAGGCAGTAAATGTTAATAATTAGTACTGTACTCATAGCTGGGACTGGCACCACACAGGTGCATTCTGGGATGAGGAGCCCTGGAGCGATACCAGTTCTCTTAGCCTCAGCCCCTTGTCAGTTCAATGGGGATGGGAATACTCCTAAGAGTTCTAGGCTCCTGGGGTTGTTTTGAATGAACTGAAGTTTGCAAAGTGCTGGGTACTTGGCAAATGCTAATGAAGCCTAGCTACATTATTAGGAAAGGAAGGCAGACTTTTGTTTAGACGCATTTGTGTTCATGGTGCTGAATAAGGGGGGGGGGTTGGGCAATGGAGGGAACACACCAAAAATCTTGTAACTCAATTGTGGGAATATGAGTTGACTTTGATTATTATTTGATTATTAGCACCTTATCTCGTGCCGTGTGTGTGTGTGTGTGTGTGTGTGTGTGTGTGTGTGTGTGTTTGTGCGTGCATGTGTGTGTGTTGTGGAGATGGATGGATGGGAGGGGACAGTACAAGAAGCATTCAGAAATTCAAGTCAAAGAGAGAACCCCCCTCTTTTCTTTACTGTCCTGAAGAGCCTAGGTCCAAGTCAGCACGTGTCCCCAACCCAAGGACCTTTGTGCTGAGCATAATAACCAAGGCGCCCCCACCCGGCGTTGTGCTCTGAGGTGAGATGTTGGTGCTGTCTGACAGTGTGCGTGTGCGCATGTTTGCGGAGTACGCTAGCGAAGATGCTGCTGACCTTCCATAGCCTGCCTGCTGGAGGAAAGGGGATGCGGCGAGGAGGCCGCCTCTCGCTGCCGACCAAAGTGGCCTGAACTAGAGGCTACTGCACTCCTTTCTGTGCCTCAGTTTCCCCATGTGCCCAGGGCCCGAAAGGCAGATGTGGGGTGGGGGTACTGGCTGTCAGAGTTGGGAGGTGTTCCGTGGGAGAGCTAGAAAGCAGGCAAGTGCTGCCTCAGGGTGGGTAGAAGGGCTGGAAAAGGAAGGGTCGCCAGGTAGGGTTCAGGCTGGCGGAGGAGGGGCAGGCTCTGGGCGCAGCCGCCTTCCTCTTACCCCCACCCCAGCTCCCGAGGCCCGGCGGCTCCTTCCGCCACCCGCGCCGGCTCCGGCCCGCTCCCCAGCTCGCCCCCGGCCCCGCCTCCGACTCCGCCCCGCCCCCGCCTGTCCCCTCCTCGCCCGGCCGCCGGCCCGGCCCCCTCCCCCGCCATGAAGAAGCTGTGGGTGAAGAAGCGTTTCCAGGTGAGGGCTCCGGGGGCGGGCGGCGCCGGGAGGGGGTAGGAAGGGCTGAGCGCCCCGAGGGAGGGCGGGTCACCGCGGCTGGGCCCAGGGGAGGGGGCGCTGGAGTGGCGCTGGCCCCACCCCAGCCCTGGGGAGGGCGACGGGCCGGGCACATGGGGGGGGGGGATGCTGGCCAGCGACTGGAGAGCTCAGGCCCCTCCCCGTGCTGAAGGGCAGAAGCCCCCATCATCCCAAGCCCCTCGACCCCTGGAGGCCCCGGTTACAGTCTCAGCACGCAGCACCCACTGGCTTCTTTGCTATCTCACCCACATCCAGCCCTGGCCTCAGTCCCCGCCCGGCTTTTCCTGGCCCCCCTACTCCGCAGCCTTTGGTATTCCGGAGATCCTGAAAGCAAAACTAATGGATCCGCGCTGAGCTCAATAAATTTCCCCAAGCTATGTCCTGTCCTCTGTATACTGGGGCCTCCTTCCTGCATTAGCGAGGTGCTGGCCTTTGAGAGATCTTATTCTTTGCCAGCCCCTTACTCTGCCTGCTTGACACCTATCCCAGGTATCTGCCCTTCCCCGCAGCAGGAATCTGTGTCCACGGCCCTCCATCTCTATTCGTTCTAGCGCCCCCTCCCTCTCCCCTCAGTAGGGCGGATTTCCTCTTTTCCTCCCCTGTGTCACAGGCCGTGCCGCTTTGACCCCAGGCTCACAGGCTCTAGCCCTTAGGAAGTACTTGGGTTTGCTCCACAACACTGCTGGTCCCTAGCCTTTCTTCCCTGGCTCCTTCCCAAAGCCAAGCTGGATAGCCTAGAGGAAGGAGAACTGAGCCATTATGACTAGAGCGACCTAAAGGCTCTGGTCTCTTTGCCCTGGCCCCTAGTATGAGTTCTTGTTTGATCATAGTAGATTGGGATGAGAGATATATGGACTCAGGATCAAGCCTCCCCCTCAACTGCTCCTTCTGGCTTTTCTCTTTCAGAAAACCGGCCATTCCCGCCGGGCCTTTGGCAGACTTACCCATGGTGCGTGGACTTCGGGTTGCTGTAGCCCATGCCCACTTCTCTTGGTCCATGCCCCTTCATGAGACACCACAGCCCTGAAGATAGCCCATGAGATGTGGAACCCCCTCCCCATCTATCCATCCCCAAGAAAGACCACTATTCTCTGCAGCTGAGGAAGGCCATAGTATTTGGGAAGGGGCTCCCTAGCACACTCACCATGGGCCTTGGCTCTCTGTTGTCCATCTGTGGGACCAAGTGAGAGGCATTACATTGCCATGTCCTGGCAACGACTACATGGCCCCTGTTTGTTATGGGACCCAAAGGGAAACTGAGGCACGGAATCTGATAGGCTCTGGGATCTTTGCTCCTAACTTAGCCATAGCATTTTTTTTTTTTTGAGGACCTGAGGAGGATAATTGCCTCAACACAGTGAAGACAGATGGAAATGCATTCATAGGGAAGGGCCAAAGTACAGTGTAAACACTGTAATAGAGACCTGAGACTGTGGCTGTGCACAAATATGTGTGTGTTTGTTATGAGTGTGTGTGTGTGAAAGAGAGAGAGAGAACCAGTAAGTGCTGAGGGTACCAGAATCACTGGGCATTTGAGATGACCATCTAAGCATATGGCTCCCCAGTGTTGATACATTCTGGGGGTCTCCCTCCCCTCCCCATCCTACAGAACATCTCTGGTATCCCTGGGCACCAGGGGCCCTTATACTCCCTATGTTCTGCCTGCCTTCCATGCCCCATCCCACAAACACTCTGATAACTGTCTGTCCACATCTCTCTCCTGCTGCTCCTATGGAAGCGAAGTTTTCCGCTCCTGCAGAAAGCAAAGTTACGGTAGGAAGCTGACTCCTGCCCTAGCCCCTCACTCCCTTTCCCTACCCAGTCTGGGCTTCTCCTCACCCTGCCTCAGTTACACCCTGATGCCTTCTGTTTGGTTTGGGGTTCAGGACAGCCTGGTCCTGCTGTTGGTTGCGTGCCTTGACAGTACAACTCTGAGGTGACTCCTCTTTGTTCCTGGGGTACCGGAACCTAGACTTTTGAACCCTGGAACTTAGGGCCTTGTTATGTGGGATGCTGCTATTCAAGACCTTAAGGTGTTATGGACATGGAGAGGGTGGCAGAGGCCCTGGTAAGCCTTTAAGTGGGTGGGGGTGGCTTATGTGGAGGGGTCCATGGAAGTAAGGGTGATTATCCAAGGGTGAGTGGTCCAGATGGAGCCTGGACACCAGCATGGGAGGGGCTACCTTAAGCATCCCAGGCTGGACCAGGGGGAGTCAGGAGCAAAAGAGAGTAGATCGGGTCCTGGAAGCTCTCCCTGCGATTAAGATGGAACTTGCTGTGGGGGAGGCAGGAGGCGACTAGGGAAGAGTTGGAGGCATAGGGAGGAGGTCCTTGCCCACACAGACCCCTTCTTCTCCAGACTCCGAGACTGCTGAGGATGACATCAGCGATGTGCAGGGGACCCAGCGCCTGGAGCTTCGGGATGACAGGGCCTTCAGCACCCCCACGGGTGAGCTTTCTGGGTGCTCCAAGAGCAAGCAGACTGGCTTCCTACAAAGGGTGCCTCTGTCTCACTGTGCTCCTTTCTTTAGGGGGCTCTGATACCTTGGTGGGCACCTCCCTGGACACACCCCCGACCTCCGTGACAGGCACCTCAGAGGAGCAAGTGAGCTGGTGGGGCAGCGGGCAGACGGTCCTGGAGCAGGAAGCGGGCAGCGGGGGTGGCACCCGCCCCCTCCCAAGCAGCCCAAGGCAAGCACAGACAACCGGGGCCGGGCCACGGCACCTGGGGGTGGAGCCGCTGGTGCGGGCATCGCGAGCTAATCTGGTGGGCGCAAGCTGGGGGTCAGAGGATAGCCTTTCGGTGGCCAGTGACCTGTATGGCAGCGCGTTCAGTCTGTACAGAGGACGGGCGCTCTCGATCCACGTGTAAGTAATGGCCTCACCCGGGCCCACACTATCTCATCTCACCATGCTGCCCCTGTGCGTTGCCCCATCACTGCTCCATAAGCCTCCATCCAGCCTCCTCCGCCTCACCCATCTCCGTGCGCCCCATTCTCCTCGGCTTCCACTCCTGGCACTGGCTACACTCTCTTTCCACACCACGCCCTCCTTTGCCATCGCCACCCACGGCCTCCTGCTCCCACCTGTGCAGGCTCACAGTGCCAGCTTCATGGTCTTGAGGACCCCTCTGTCCCTTCCTCTTCTCTTCTAAGAGCTTCAGTGTGTCAGGGCCCCTCTCCCGCCTCGCCCATGTAGGCTCCAGTTGTCCCAGGATCCCCCCCCCCTACAAGAGCCCCCTCCGTGCCTGCTGTCTCAGCAGCTGCCGCCTTTTCATCTCTCTGCACATTCCGGTTCCCATGTGGGCCTTTTTCTGGGAGGAACAGAACCTTTCTGCACGGCAGCTCCCGGGAGAGCAGGAGAGAGCAGGGGAGCGAGACAGCACCCAGGAGAGAGAAGCCAGAGAGGTGGTCAGGGGCAGCTGGGGCAAGGGGCCTGCGGACCCCGGGAGGATGTGGGTTGTGGGGAGGCAGTGGGCTGAGAGAGGAGGAGGGGGTGGGGATAGGGAGCTGTGGTGGAGGTGGAGGGTTGGAGGAATAGTGGCAGGGGGCATGGGATGATCTCATGGATAGGACCTGAGGATGGGTCCATGGCTGACCTGGTAGGGGGTGATGACAAATGGAGGTGCTGGGGTGAGGTCCTGAAGCCATTTTTGGAGATTTAAGGGATGGCAGAAACAGGAGGGGGTGTATACGGAAGAGGGGAGTGGCTGATGAGAGATGTGGTGGAGGGTATCTGGGTAACCGAAGAGGGGCTTGGTTTGTGATGGGTGTGGGTGCTGGGTAGACATGCAGGGTAGGGTAACAAGGGCTCTGGTGTGATTTTTAAGAGGGTGGCTAGACTGGCTAGTGATGGGCAGGGGAGAGGCCTGGGTCCATGGCAGGGGCCTAGGGTGCTCCTTTGGCTTATCTTATTGGTGTTATCAGGCACTCCTTCCCTGCCTTTCTTTCCCAGGCCCCAGCCTGAGCCTGGAGTTGCTATGGCAACTTCAGAGGAACCCATTTCCTTAGTGATATCTATGGTACAGAGTCTGGCCTGGAGCTGCGAGCTGCCCGAGCTGCCGGCAAGAGGTCTCCTCTGCTGTCCCTAATTTCTCTTCTGGCTTCGCCCAGTTTCCAGAAACCGGTCCTTAAGGACTCTGCTGCCCCTCCCTCACAGTAGCCGGCCTCCTGGCAAGCGTCTGAGGCTTTTCTCCTTTAGCCCTTCCCCCTCTTCCAGGCAGGGGCGGGGCTACAGCGTGGGCGGTGACTCAGGTAGTCTAAAATATCCTTACATCGAAGCGTGCATAGAACTTATGCTCCTGGATGTACTGTTTCTTCTTCTGCCGTTTTCCCAGAAACCCAGACAGCTGGAAGGGAGCGGAGGCTTAGGGATCAGGCTATCTGTATTTCATCCCCGATACCACTTCCTGGACTGTCACCTTAAGAGGACACTGGCCCTCCTTGACTCAACCTCAGTTTCTTTATCTGTAAATAGGGACAATATCAGTTCGTCCATCAAGGGACTTTTGTAAGGATTTAAATAACTCAGTGCAGGTGGAGCCTTAATTCATGCCTGACCCACACTAAGTATCCCATGAACTTGCTCGTGGGTTTTCAGCTCTGATCCGTCAGGTACGGTAAGAGCTCTCAGATAGATACCTTTTCTTGCCGGTCTTCGTGTGTAACATGTCCTTTCCCCATACATATGGGGGAAACTGAGGTCTAGCTCCTGGGCCCCAAAACTCTGTTTGACCAGGAGGCACTTTGAGTGCACAGGCTTCTTCACTCCCCATGCCCCCACGCTCTTTGTTCTGCCCCAGTTGGTAGTTATTTCTGCGCGGGACTAATTCTCGGGGTGCCCCCTTGAAGGAGAATTTCTGTCCTTCTCAGACAGGTTTCCAAGAACTCAGATTTTTTTCCCAGGTGGGGTAAACAGGGACTGCACTAGGGGGAGATTGATCAAGAGGCATGGCTCTGGGATTAGGACTCTGCCCTCTAAAAGCAGTTGCTTTTCTGGGAGCCACTGTGAAGGACAAGTATCCCGTCCAGACTGGGCAGGGCTGCTGTGGGGACCAGCCTGGGGCAGGAATGAGTAGGAGGCACATTCCTGAGAGGAGCCCCTCCCCATCTACCCTTCGTGTTTTCTCTCATCATCTCATCTTTGAGTCCCTAGCTTCCTTCTTTTCCTCTCCCTCATGCTCAGTTCTTGCTGTGTCCCAGCTTTCAGGGCTGGGGGGAGGGGGCTGGCTAGAACCCCTGAGGCTGAGTCTGTATTTGGACCCAGCTAATATCTGGGTCTGGTGCATGAGCCGCTGGCCTCTCCCCAGCACCTGCTCTGGCTGTGCCCTCGTGGGGGTGGGGGGTAGGGCAGGAAAAATCTGGCCCATGTCACCCCAAGCCTGCCCAGCATGCCCCGCTGCCCAATCCCTCTTACAAGCCAGGGGTCTTGGAGGAAAGGCCCCCTGAGTCCTCCACCCCTCTCGGCCTTGGTTCTGCAGCAGTATTCCTCAGAGTGGATTGCGCAGAGAGGAGCCTGACCTTCAGCCTCAGCCAGCCAGTGATGCCCTTCGTCCACGCCCTGCCCTTCCACCTCCCTCCAAGTCCGCGCTGCTTCCCCCACCATCACCTCGGGTGGGTAAGAGGGCTTTGCCAGGATCTAGTGCCCAGCCCCCAGCTACTCCCACTTCGCCCCATCGGCGTTCTCAGGAGCCCTCGCTGCCTGAGGACACCATCACCGAAGAGAAGCGAGGGAAAAAGCCTAAGTCATCAGGGCCGTCGCTGGCGGGCACTGTGGAGTCCCGGCCCCAGACGCCACTGAGCGAGGCCTCGGGTCGCCTGTCAGCATTGGGCCGCTCACCCCGGCTGGTGCGCGCCAGCTCCCGCATCCTGGATAAGTTGCAATTCTTCGAGGAGCGGCGACGCAGCCTGGAGCGCAGCGATTCGCCACCAGCGCCCCTGCGGCCCTGGGTGCCCCTACGCAAGGCCCGCTCGTTAGAGCAGCCTAAGTCCGAGGGCGGCGCGGCGTGGGGCACACCAGAGACCTCGCAGGAGGAGCTGCGGTCACCCCGGGGCAGTGTGGCAGAGCGGCGTCGCCTGTTCCAGCAGAAGGCGGCCTCGCTGGATGAGCGCACGCGACAGCGTAACGCAGCCTCGGACCTCGAGCTCCGCTTTGCCCAGGAGCTGGGTCGCATCCGTAGATCTACGTCGCGGGAGGAACTGGTGCGTTCGCACGAGTCCCTGCGTGCCACGCTGCAGCGCGCCCCATCACCCCGAGAGCCCGGCGAGCCCCCACTCTTCTCCCGGCCCTCTACACCCAAGACTTCACGGGCGGTGAGCCCGGCCGCCACCCAGCCACCTCCTTCCAGCAGTGCGGGCAAATCTGGGGACGAGCCTGGGAGGCCCCGCAGCCGAGGACCAGTGGGCAGGACTGAACTAGGGGAAGGCCCGCAGCAGGAGATTAAGCGTCGGGACCAGTTTCCCCTAACCAGGAGCAGAGCCATCCAGGAGAGCAGGAGCCCTGTGCCGCCGGGCACTGCTGATCCCCCAGAAAGCAGGACAAAAGCGCCCTCTGGTCGAAAACGGGAACCCCCTGCCCAAGCGGTGCGCTTTCTGCCCTGGGCCACTCCGGGTGTGGAGGGCGCTGTTCTGCCCCAAACCTTGGAGAAGAACAGAGCCGGGCCTGAGGCTGAGAAGAGGCTTCGCAGAGGACCTGAGGAGGATGGTCCCTGGGGGCCCTGGGACCGCAGAGGAACCCGCAGCCAAGGCAAAGGTCGCCGTGCTCGGCCCACGTCCCCTGAGCTCGGTAAGAGCACAGAGAGGGCAGAGAACAGCAAGGGTGAGCAGGCTAGGGGAACAGCAAGACTGCTGGCGAAGCAAGTTTTGTTTGCTGCTTTTATTATTGACACAGGGGCTGGGATAAAGGTGCCATGTTAGAATCTGCTACTGCCAAGAAGGAAATGAGTGTGCTCAGTAGAGCAGAGATGTGAGCGAAGCCCGGGTGTCTGTTGTATGTCCTTTAAGGTCCAGTGAACTGCAAGGCAGTGAGGCCAAGGACCAGCAACTGGAGGAGGCGCTGGCTGGAACCTATGACCCCCCTCCCTTTGTGGGAAGAGATAGCCTAAAATTACTGAAAAACCGAAGCATCCCTAACCCTTTGCTCTCTCGAACCGCACCCCCCACTACCCATTCCAGCACTAGTCCCTATCCCGCTGGGGCCACAAAGGTCAGATCCACACTCACCTTCTAGCTTCCTTTGACTCATCCTTGCATCCTACCTCACTGATTCCTATGGATCATGCGCAGCACCACCAACAGAATGCTACTGTCCCTAACCCTGAATATTTCGAACAGCAACCCAGGGCCTGTACCTGGAGAAGCAGAAGAAAACACCCTTCACCTTCCCCCACGCCGTGATGCTTTCCCCCAGTGTATCCCAGGGTCTGCCAGTACCCGGATTATTTATTGCACTTACTGCCTTGTAATATTCTCTATCAAAATAATTTTTCATTTCCAGATCGGCCCCTCAAAATCTTTAGACACGTAGGCTTCCATTCATCCTCCTTACCTCCATTACTGTTTCCACCACAGTGTCCCAGGTGTGTCAAGTAGGCCCATAGTGACGTTACTTCATTTCTGTCTCTATGCCAGTTGCACAAGGCCTTTATCTTCCCCATACCGTAGCTGAGGTTCAGAGAGATGCTCTCATTTGCTGAAGGTGATATAGCTAAAAGACAACCAACCTGGGATCCTCACTGCCCTTTCTGCTACCTATGTAGTCTCTTATCTAGCTGATAAAATGGTAGAGGTAGAAAGCCCCAGGGGAGGGGTTAGAGGAAAAGTGTTTAGCCAGTGTGCTAAAGGCCCTGAGTTCAACCTCCAGCATACATTCGGAAGATACCTAGGGAGAACCACAACAGCGATTTTTATCTGTGTGTATAGTATCCAAAAGCTTGCACCATATCTTCTTTCCTGTTGTATTCCTGGCGCTTGGTGTGTAGTGGGCAGTTAAGTATAGTGTTGCTGTTTGCTGAAGGGACCTAATCAAAACTGATCTTCGTAGGCCCTCTGACTACCACTGCCTCTTCAGAATCTGTGGCCTTATACATATTTGACTATCCCCCTCACCCCACCCCTCATTTCCCTGTGAACCTAGTATTGCTGCTTAGGTTATAGGGGACTGGTAGCTTATTCTCTGTCAATTGCTGCTTAGACGGTCTGTGGTCCTCAGAGTGCCAGGCCTGACATAATGGCCAGTTCATGTGAAGACACCCCTGGTGCATCCCACTGCCCTCCAGAAGCCAGCACCAATTGTGAATGAAGTAGACTCTCTGTTGCCCTGTACTGATGAAGAACCTTTGCTCTGGCTTCCCCCTTCCTTTGTCTCAGGCACTCAAGACAGAGGCCTTTGCTATCTAAAGATTCTGCCTTCCAGAAACTCCTCATGCTGAGTTTTGGTTTTCTAGGATTCTGTACTACCAACATCCCATCTCCCTACAAATGTCCCCTGATGCCCCCACAAGGCTGACGTCCCCTTCCTCTCTCTATCCCCGCTCCTGTGTTCGGCAGAGTCCTCAGACGACTCCTATGTGTCTGCTGGAGAAGAGCCTCTGGAGGCACCAGTGTTTGAGATACCCCTGCAGAACATGGTGGTGGCGCCGGGAGCTGATGTGTTACTTAAATGTATCATCACCGCCAATCCCCCACCCCAAGGTGAGCTGCGGGGAGGGCTGGAGGCTGGCAGGTGTGGTGGGGAACCTGTGGTATAGGAGCAGGGTAGGTTTCCCGGAATCCTCTTATGTCAGGGAGGGGAAGAGGAAAACTGTCAGTTCACGGGGCTGCCTGGACTCTGCTGTATTTGGCAAGGTTGCCCCCTACCTCCCCAGCTCAGGTGTAGGCAGCCTGAGCCTCTGGAGTGAGGGAAGATTCCTCAGAATTCTCCTGAGGGAGGAAAGCTGGAGGTACCCTGGTTGGTAGAGTGCTTGCCAAGCACACACAAGATTCTAAGTCTGACCTACAGCCCTGCAAAAGATGGGGGAGCATCCATAATCCCAGCTACATAGCAAACCTGGGCTGTATGGCATCCTATCTCATTTTAAAAGTTAAAAATATTGGCATTGGAAAACATGTCGGGTGGCAGGGTAGTGGATAGGAATGGAATTCCCCAGCGAACCCTTTGTGGCCATAATGAGCTGGTTCTTCCTCTTTCCCCACAGTGTCCTGGAAAAAGGATGGGTCAATACTGCACAGTGAGGGTCGCCTTCTCATCCGCTCCGAAGGCGAGAGGCACACACTGCTGCTTAGGGAGGCCCGGGCTGCTGATGCTGGGAGCTATACAGCCACTGCCACCAACGAACTGGGCCAGGCTAGCTGTGCTTCCACACTGGCCGTAAGACCTGGTAGGGAGCCTTCCAGATTGGGTCCTGGTTGGGGTGAGCTGTGGCACCTCCTGAGGAACATGAGGATGTGGGGTCATTGTCTCTGCACTTGTGCCTAAGCACTTGGTTTCCTAGTGTGTGCAATCCTTCCTTACGATGGGTCTGACTCTCTGGAGGAGGCAGCTTAAGTGTTCCTAGTCTCATGACAAGGACACTGTCATCCAGAAAAGTCCATGAAGTTGGTGAAATTCATCCTTGAACGTCCTTTAAATGTTATCTTTCCAAAACAATTCTCTGAATGGGGTCTGTGGAAAGGCCAATAGTCTTTGAGTCTCTAAGAAAAATAATGTCTTAGTTCAAAGGATTTAAAAGGCACCAAGTGCTTCTGAGGTTATTTCGTTCCAGGACGAGAAGAAAACAGAAAGTAAGAAACAAGGGCCCAAGGGCTGTGTCCATTCCTGTTGGATCCCAGGCCCTTCAGAGGCTGCAGCTGAGAGTACCATTCAGAGATGGGCATTCTGAGCCCGCCTGGTCTATTTTTACAGAGGCCCTCACTTGGTGTCAGGCTACTTCCTTTGGATTTCAGCCTGGTAGCTTTCTGGTTCAGGCAAGACTAGACCAGTATCTATGTGCATGGAAGTGCTGCTTATTAGGTGGTTGGGTCTAACAGTATGCTGATGGTGGGCAGTAGGAGGGGATGAAGAGGGTGTTAACCAGGAAAGGGTACTGCTGCAACACACAGAGGTGGGTGTTACCAATGGGTATCCAAACTAGTTAGGAGGCCAGAGCTCAGAGACCAGTGTTCTGGAATGCTTGCATTGAGACTTCAGGGTCCAGGAGGAGGATGGGAGCCGGCACGCCGTGTCTTGTCCCTTTCTTCCATTCAGTGTTGCAGGTACAAGCTCAGAAACCATGCATGCATTGTTTTAGCTCAACCCTCAATGCATTCCCAATTCAGGAGTTCTTGGTGGGCTCCGGTATCGGCATTTGGGCCATGTTAGTTCCTTTGGTGGCATGTCTGTCTTGTGGTCCGTCTTGTGGTCTTCTTCCTCCATTCCACATGCCTCCCTGGAGACGTTCGAGGCTTTCTCCTTTCTCCTCACCTCCCACTATGCTGAATCATGCCCACCCCTCCACTTCATGCCTCCACCCTTCCATCACCTCTGGGATCTGGCTTCTGACTCAGCTCCCAGCTAGCTCTCCTAGGAGCCCAGGCCTAGCTCCAGAGCTCCAGTCAATACCTGGCTTGGACTGAGAGCTGGCAAGAGGTGGGGTGTGAGGTGCCCCAGTACTGGCTGGTGGCCATCCGGGAGCCTTTTAAGGTTGGGAAAGCAGCTTGGGGCACGGCAGCTGTCAGCACTTGACTGGGAGTTCTGTGTTTGCCACGTTGATTCTCCCGAGCTTCAGTTCTCTCATTTGTAAACCAGAGATAATTATACCATCCTCGCGGATGGAAGCCAGTGTGCGAATGAGCTTTATGAACTGTAAAGCTGTAGACAAATGTTAGTTGTTAGCGTCTGAGGGGGATGTTGTGCACATCAGCCCAGCTTTCCGTGAGGATCTGGAAAGTGCCTTGTCCTTCCCTGCCCCTTTCTTTATGCTGTCTGTGCCTTGGGGACTTCACTCCTGCTTTTCCAAAGTCACTATCATCTAGACCCTCCCTTTTTCCAGCCCCTGGAGGGCCCTCAGCTTGTCACATCTCTGTGCCTGCTTCATCCCAAGGACCCAGAAAACTTTCGTTATGTCATCAGGTTACACCAAGCATTGCAGGAGCCCCCCTAAGTCAGACTGGCTCCAGGGCCCAAGAGGGCTGGCATGCAGGTCCAACCTCAGCACTGATTATGGACCAAGCTGACTTTCTTACCCTACAAGGCACTGTTTGGTCTAGAGTGGCTGGATGGAGGCCAGGGGGCCCAGAGAGTAGCTGGAGCAGGCAGAACCAGCAGTGGCAAAGACATTTGGGAATAGAAGGGGTCTCAGACCAGGCATCTGTAGGTACTGAAGAAGGGGGCTGGGAAAGTGTCTGGCTGTGGGGTACAGGGAATATGTGGAGGGAAGTGGCACTGTCTTATGGAAAGAGACCTGTGTTGAGCTGCTGCCCTTTCTTACTACCTCCCCACCCTTACACTCAGTGCCATGGAAACCAGGCTGGATGCCCAGTGCACTCCAGGGGTGCCCACCCCATCAGGGCCTGCTTTTAAGACCCACAGATGTCAATTCTTGGTTGGGAACCATAGTAACTATAATCTAGAGAATAATCTAGAATATAACCATGGCCCAGGGAACAGGGACTACTGTGAGGGCTGTCTTGTCTGAGCCCTGAGTCCCTCTCACCCAGTAAATAACTCCCAAGCTGAGTGTAGATGAGGAGGTCTCTGTAGTGTGAGAATGCCTAACTGAAGTTTCTGATAGCTGTCACATCTGTCACACAAGCCTCTTTTGAGGACCCCCTGGTGCCAGGTGCCCTGTCTCTGAATAGTTGCTTCTATCTGCAGAGTGTCATGTACTTTTTGCAGATCTTTTCATGTGCCTTTCCTCAGGCTATATTGCATCCTGTATGTGTGTGTGTGTGTGTGTGTTTGTATAGATGGAGGTGTGTGTATGTATAGATGGAAATGTGTGCGCATGTGTGTGTTATTCCCATCTTACAGATGAACAAAAAAAACAAATCAGTATGATTATATAAAGGTTGAACCAGGCCAGCAGTCTGGGAATCTGCCTAGGAATTTTATTAATAGTATGTGATATAGTAATGGAAATTACTTATCTGAGTAACAAATTAGTGTGTGTGTCTTGGGTAAAAACAACCACGCTCTGGTATTTGCTGAGTGCTTCCTAGGTACTGGGCTCACTGAAGATTACATAGTCACATTAAACCCAGCTCTGTGAAGTAGGTTTGGTTGTTGTGCCCATATCACTGATGAGGTAACTGAGGCCAGGGGTTAGCAAGGTGCTCCAGCAAAGCAAGGGAAGCGAACTGGGTCTGAACTGTGCAGTGTGGTATAATATACCAATCTCACATGGCATCCAGCTCTTGAGGTGTGGCTAGTGAAGTTAGGAACAGTTTTTGTATAATGTCATCTTACTTGTTATACATGTTAATAGTCTTTTTTTTTTTTTGTTTTTTGGGAGCGGGTTTTTTTTTTGGTTTTGGGGCTTTTCTTGGACTTGGTTTTGTAGACCAGGCTGGTCTCGAACTCACAGAGATCCGCCTGCCTCTGCCTCCCGAGTGCTGGGATTAAAGGCGTGCGCCACCATCGCCCGGCACATGTTAATAGTCTTAGCCACTGCTTCTGCCTCCAGAGTTAGGATGCTAAGCCAGGGCAACTGGTGGCTGAATATCCCTAACCATTGCGCTGTACGGTCTTCTTTTCTGCTACTCTGAGGAGATTGCAGCTAAGGTATTCCCTGAGCTTGGAGGGAGGTTATTGCCCAGGTCTCTATGGTAGTCAGATTTGGGGAGGGGGTATCCCTACCTCCTCTCTTGACTCTCCATCTCCATCCTTTGTGGCTCTGGTCCTGTTGATTCCTGGTGCTCTTGGGTCCTTTCTGCTATGAATGCTGACAGGAGGCCCTCTAGGGCTGGCCAGGAGGAAGGAGGCTCGGAGTGCTCCATCCTCCATTCTACTGCCTGCACCTCTCATGTATTTGAACCCAAGGTCTAGCATTTCCCAGCCAAGACCTTGGCCTCTTCACTCTTTTTTTTTTTAAATATTTATTTATTATGTATACAATGTTCTGTCTGTGTGTATGCCTGCAGGCCAGAAGAGGGCACCAGACCTCATTACAGATGGTTGTGAGCCACCAAGTGGTTGCTGGGAATTGAACTCAGGACCTTTGGAAGAGCAGGCAATACTCTTAACCACTGATCCATCTCTCCAGCCCCGGCCTCTTCACTCTTTGCCTTAGCTGGCCTCATTCCTGGTTTTGTTGTTGTTGTAAGTGTCATGTAAGGATGATCTTAATGGATGAGCTATGTACTCAGTAAGACTGGTGAGGTGCTGCGGGGACAGAAAATTGGCCTCCAGTATTTGGACCAGGAGACAGCCATCACTGTGACTTATCTTAGTCTTATATTTAAGATCACCATTGCCGGGCGGTGGTGGTGCACGCCTTTAATCCCAGCACTCGGGAGGCAGAGGCAGGCAGATCTCTGTGAGTTCGAGACCAGCCTGGTCTACAAGAGCTAGTTCCAGGACAGGCTCAAAAGCCACAGAGAAACCCTGTCTCGAAAAACCAAAAAAAAAAAAAAAAAAAAAGATCACCACTAACATGTTAAAAAAAAAAAAAAGAGGCTATAGTAAATATGAATACATCATGAATACAAAAGGAACAGGAGAAAACTGTGCCACTAACCTCTACCCTCTTTCCCTGGTCTGGGCCTAGGTGACCATCTGCACAGTGTCAGGCTCTTCCCTAGCAATGACAGTGGCCGCTGATAGATGAGCTCGCTGAATGCCACAGTCCTGTTATCCATTTCACTGGGATCTGGACAGCGCTGGAGAAAGCAGAGTGCCAGACTCAGGCCTCTCCCAGCCCCTGCCTGTCAGCATCAGTGGGTACCGGTGGTCTGACTCCCCAAGGCTGTTATTCAGAATGGGGTTTATCTATCCACCACCTGTCCCAAGAATGGAGACTAATTTCGTGCGGATGCAAGCAGCTTAGCTGACCCATCCAGCCCAGTCATATGTGAGAAACTCAGCACGCACCTGGCTGAGTCAGGCTAACCCTGTGAAATTCTCAGCAGTGTTTCATACATTTTAAACTAAACCTGAAACACTCTCAGCAGTGTTTCTTCTCGCCCCAGGGAATTCTGGGGAAACGGTACCACCTGCAAGCCCAGCCCTCATTTCCCCTCACTGTGGCAGCCGTCTCAGTAAGTGCCTGGATAGAATCCCACAAGGCAGTACCTACAGAGGGCAGAGGCGCAGGCCGGGCCTCATGGAAGTGCTGGTTAATCCCCAAACTATCCTTCTTTCCCCCACAAACTCTATGGAGTTCCTTTTGGCCTTTAGGGCAAAGGCCAGTCCTTCAGCAGGCCCCCACTTCCTAGACAAAGAGGTTGCAGGTCCCTTAGGGTGCTGGGAGGTAACAAGAGATTCCTGCTCTCACACTGTTGCCCCTTTCTTTCCTTTCCTTTTCTTTTTTCTCTCACTTTATCTTTTTTTTTTTTTTTTTTT
>NC_022030.1:55566875-55656014 GCF_000317375.1 Microtus ochrogaster | reverse complement strand
AACTAGCTCTGTAGACCAGGCTGGTCTCGAACTCACAGAGATCCGCCTGCCTCTGCCTCCCGAGTGCTGGGATTAAAGGCGTGCGACACCACCGCCCAGCTCTTTTTCTATTTTTTATCTCTCATTTTATTCACCAATTTTGGCTCATTTTCCAAGCTAAATAAAAATGCAACTGAAAAAATTGTTCCACCAGCCTCTGTGTAACAACTCTGGCTGTCCTGAAATTCACTCTGTAGACAAGACTGGCCTCAAATGCCCGGAAAGCCACCTGCCTCTGCCTCCCCAGTGCTGGGAGTGAAAGCGTGCACCACCACACCCAGTCCCGTGGCCCCTTTCTTCTTATTTATTTGTTTATTTATTTTTATTTTTATGTGAATTGGTGTTTTGTCATGGGTGCCAGATCCCCTGGAACTGGAGTTACAGACAGTTGTGAGCTGCATGTGGGTGCTAGGAATTGAACCCGGGTTCTCTGGAAGAGCAGCCAGTGAGCTAACCAATAAGCCATCTCTCCCTCCACCCCCACTTTCTTATTTTGCCACCTACCTCTGTTCCCAGACAATTGACAGGCCTCTGAGCCTACACTTTCTACCTTGTGTAGGTTTTAGCTATTTTTTTTTAATTTCTCTAAAGCAAGTATTACTTCTTCCCTTATTCCCAAAGCTATGGCCTTTATTGGGTCCTCCCTTGCCACTTTGTTTCCATTGCTGCTCACTATTCTGCTCTGGCCAGTCTTCCTTACCAAGCCAAAGTCTTCTAGCTACTGTATCTTTCCACATCTTGGTCTTTGCAGCCACTCCTGGAGGCCCTGCTAGACAGATTAGGGGCTATGTGGATCGAAAGGCTGGGGGAAGAAATAAGAGAAGCATTGTCCAGGAAGTTCAAGCCCTGGATAAAGCACCTATGGAGACTGGGGAGGACACACCGAGTAATAAGACTCCGTCTGAGATGGGAGGTTGGGATGGCAGCAGAGACCACAGCGGCGTGGTCCTCTGAGTCCTTGGAAACAACAGCATCCCTTGGGAATGTGCTAGATATGCAGACTTGTCCTACCTACCAACCCAAGCCTGTAATCCTAGCTACTGGGGAGGCTGAGAACATAACCTGCTAGGGATACAGAGTGAGTTCAAGGCCACCCTGGGCGACATAACGAGACCTAGTCTCAAAATAAGCAGTGAAAAGGGACTCAGTGGAATGCTGGCATAGCACACACAAGGCCCTAAATTCAATTCCCAACACTAAAAAACAGATAATCCAGACAGACTGCAGGCTCCAGGACAGACCACAAATCAGAAACCACAGGGGAGGGTCCCAGGGGGCTGTAGTTCCTAGAATTCTCCAGGTGGTTCCAAAGCCCAGCAAACTTTGAAAACCAACCAGCCAAGATGGACAGGAGTGGTGGCGCACGCTTTTATTCCTAGCCCTCAGGAGGCAGAGGCAGGTGGATCTCTGAGTTTGAGCTCAGAGTGAGTTCCAGGACAGTCAGGACTGTTACACAGAGAAGCCCTGTCTTGAAAACCAAAACTAAAAACCAAAACAAAGCAAAAAAAAAAAAAAAGGAAGGAAGGAAAGAAAGAAAGGAAGGAAGGAAGGAAGGAAGGAAGGAAGGAAGGAAAAGAAAACTAATAATCGCTGGTGTGGATTAAGGACCGGGCTAGCTAGTGCAATTGGAAACACAAGGGCTGTCGAACCAGACTTCTGGGTTTACAGCTATGCTCTGAAGTGGAATGGCCAAGTGTTCTAAGACTCAGCAAAACCACCTCTTTGGGTCCCCATCCCCCACCCCGTTCCATCATGAGGATTTGCCCAGGTCTTTCATGTGCCTAAGAATCCCTAGAGCGCTTTTGAAAAGGAAAGATGGCTTTTGACTTCTCTCTTCGGAAAATCAATTCTGTAGGCTGGATAAGGTTTAAGAATCTGTATTTCAAAATCAGCCCCAAGTGGTGCTGATGTGGGTGGTTTAAGCATCACTCTGACAGTCCTGATGTAAAGGGCCTTGGGTGATGCCATTTGTGTGCCAGATACTGGGTGGAGCAGAAGCTATGTGTGCAGTTAGAACCAGCTGCATGCACTGGCCCGAGGAGCTCCTGCTTTGGGGGCTTTGGGGCTGACCTGAAAGCCCTGTAGAAAGGGCAGCTATGTGAATAGTCAGCACATGAAGATCTGGGTCAAAGGCGAAGGCGTGGTCCTTTCATGGGAAGGGTCGGGAGAACCAGCTCCCTATTTCCTTGCTGGTGTAAGTGTATCCCCAGCGATAAAATCTGGGCTTGTAAATGGATCGGGCCTGAAATGGTAGGGACTGGCTTCAAAGGTGATTTTGCCCAGGTGGCAAATGGGAGCTTAGGATCCTCCATCAACCTCCTCGGTGACACAGTTTGGGCATATGATGTAGCAGAGACCATTTCCTTTTCGCAGAAAACACTCTTTCTACCCCTCTGGAACCTGATCCTCTCTCCATCCAGCCTGGCTAGCAACCTGATGAAGAGACTTGACCTAGACTTGCTGCTGATTGGCAGGATAACACCTAGGTGCTATTCCCCCGGTGGCCACCAGGGGCCTCTGAGGCACTCACAGACCTTTGTCAATCAGACAACTCTTTGCCCCGCCCTCCTTTCCTCAACCTTGGAGCTGCCTCAGCGCTGTCCAGCCTGGAGGTGACCCTGGTGCCAGGAATCTAAGCTCCGTGGAAGGAGAGGAGCCCCTTCTTCCCAGGGTTGTGGCTATGATCTCAGTGTCAGCTGGGAGCCACGCCTCCAGCGGTAAATGCCGTTCTGATTTCTCTCTCCTCCCCAACCTTGAGACGGCCAACCTGAAGTGGGCCCTCCTCTCGTTCCCCACCCCTCGTCCTCACTGGTAGTGCTGGGAACACAGGTCATAGCTTGGGAATGTGGCCCTGGTTGGAGGGAGGGGATGAGGGAGAAGGACTTGCAGCCCACAGCTCAACCTTGTCTGTATCGCTCTTTTCAAGCCCCTTCCCCACTCGCGGGGTGCAAATGGGTGCGGCGAGGACTGACCGTTGATGGGGAGCAGGCCTCACTTTTCTTGTTATGGACCCTGGTGGGCTGATGGGTGAAAGGCAAGTTACCGGCAGGGCCCAGTAGAGCCCACGGTTGAGCCGATGCAGGGCTGTGTCCTGAAGCACCTGCTCTCCCAGATTCGCCTAGTGCAGGACCTGGGAGGCAACAGCCACGTGATCCGTTTCCTTAGGTTGACAGGGGACAAATCTGGGAAGGAGGGCCAATGCCCTGTCAGTTCTTTGGTTCTCTGTGTCTGAGAGAGCTGGCTGTGGGGTTTAAGTTCTAGTCATGCAGTCCCATGTCAAGTCTTGTTGGTTTGGGCTAAGCAGGGGGTAGCATAGAGTCATTTACTTTTGGCACTTCTTATGGTGGGTCAGTCTACACTTATGACCCAGGCAAGGCTACTAAATGCCGCAGTGCGGGGTCATCCTACCTCTATCCCCCCCTGAGGGCTGGGGTCCCCACACCTGGAGTCTAAGCCCTATGGAAGTGCTCAGCTCTTGTCAGTGTCCCAAGCTGTAATGAGAAGAAAGGCAGACGCTGGCTGCTTGGAATGAGCAGTGGCTAAATTCAGCTGGGCTGGACTCCGCCCCTCCCCCTGTTCCTATGCCGCAGCTCCTGGGGCTGCTCCCTGTGGTCTCAGCAGGCACCACCTTCCCAACTAGCGCCTGCCTGCTGCCCAGCCTCTCGCTGGCCACCCCCACCTCCTCCTTCCCCCTCCTAGGCTCACTTCCCCTCCCCCAGGGCCGGCTCAGTGCGGGGCCTCCACTGGGTCAGCGAGTGAGTGGGGCTGGGCAGGCTGAACGCCTGCTCCCTGGGGAGCTAAGGCCAGTGGGCCGTGGGCAGGAGGGCCTGGTGCCAGGGCAGAAGCTTAAGGAAGGTACAGGCCGGGGTCCGTGTGCAAAGTCTCAGGGTGAGTTTGGGGTGCAGTACTGCTGGGGGCTTGGGGTTGGAGAAACAGGAGGAGGGGCCAGGGGGCTGTGGCAGATTCGTGTCTGTATTTGGCAGTCGGATAAGCGCCAGCTCAGCGAGGCTGGGCCCCTGGCCAGTTGGAGGGGAGAGCTTCAGGGCCCTGGGGACACCCCTCCCCCAAGGCAGATTCAGGTGTCCCCCTCCTCTTTTCCTAGGCTGAATCACCCTTTCCTATGGATGATTCTAACTATGCTTTCCTCTCCCCTGAGAATCTGGGGTTCATGGTGTAGCTATGGGGCCAACAGGTGCCCCTGGGGAAGCTGAGAAGGGAGAGGGGGAAGGGCTGCCTGGACACTGCCACCTCATTGGCCCTGGACAGAGGTCAGGATGGGGCTTGTCTGAGGTGTGTGTTCTTTCTGCGCCAGCTCACCTAAAAAACTAGTGTCCTGGTCCTGCCATTGTGGGGTCCTAGAGATATCTACTACCCCTTTGGAGCTTGTGGATGGTAGTTTGAAGGCCCACTTCATGCTAGTACATAAATTGGCTGCTTCAGTACAATTCAGGGGCTCCCCCAAGGCCATGTCGTGGCCCTTCTACTGGCCAAACCCTTTGCTGCAGGCCGCTCTCTGTAGAATATCATCAGAGTTGACAGGGCAGACAGCGGAGGAATCAGACTCAGGGAGAGCATGTATCTGGGCATGGTCATACAGCCAGTGAGCCTCAGTAGGAGGTGAGGTCAGAGCTGGGCCTGCGGGAGCTGCCTCGTTTCTCTATAATACGCCCAGCCATCTCTCTCCATCCTTTCTCCCTGATGTCATCTATCTCTCCTCCAGGTGGGTCCACATCCCCTTTCAGCAGCCCCATCACCTCTGATGAGGAGTACCTGAGCCCCCCAGAAGAGTTCCCAGAGCCTGAGGAGACCTGGCCCCGAACCCCTACCATGAAGCTCAGTCCTAGCCAGGATGGCGATTCCTCTGACTCCAAGGCACCCCCAACCTTCAAGGTCAGACCCCTGAGGCTGGTATCCAGCCTTCTGTGGACACCCTTCCTTTGTGCACTCCTTATTCTTGAGGCCACACTTAATGGAACCTTGCCCCTTTAACCCTTGTTACCCAGAGACAGTCACAGACTGGTGTGGAAGAGACCTCTGTCCCAGGTCCCCCAGCTCTCAGTAGCCAATGCTATGCTCTATCACCCCTGATGCTTTGGGATTCTCCTTCAGGTCTCACTCATGGACCAATCAGTGAGAGAAGGGCAAGATGTCATTATGAGCATCCGAGTGCAGGGGGAGCCCAAGCCTGTGGTCTCCTGGTAAGTAGCAAACCACTTATGCCACCCACCAGAACCGCCCTCCAGGCTAAACCTTAGAGCTGGCTTTGGTAGAAGGGGACAGAGCACTAAGGACGTTCTCTTGGACCTCATCTCAGATATAGCAGGACCCACTCCACACGCCTGCCCATGGCTTCCTCTAGGGAGCAGGCATTGGAGCAATGAATGAGTGGCTTCATGTCTACCCACTTTGAATGAATGGCCAAGACTCCTCTTGCCCTGTAGAAGGCTGTTTGTCTCCATGCCATCAGCTGAGGCAGGGTGATTTTTGAAGCCAAGCAACCTGTACCCAGCCTGTGGTAGACCTGGTCCTCAAAATTTGTTTCTGAGCTGCCCAAGTCTGAGTTAAATGTGTTTCTCAGCTGCCCTGCCTTGGTGCTTGGAACATTACTCAGCATGTCCCAGTTCCCAACACTGGTTTGGGTTATGGTTTTCCTTTTTAAGTCTCCAATGTGATTATTATTATTTTTTAAGGTTGTAAGTTCTTTAGTATCCCTTTTGGGGAGTGGGAATCTATGTTTCTGTTACAAATAAGTGGAAGTAAGATATGGGGACATTTAAGAACTATTTAGAGGTGATGCAGGTTCTAAGATGGGAGATATCCAAGTGGGTCTAAAAGTACTTGAAGAAGGTAGGAAGGCGGAGCTGGGGTAAACCTAGCTTTGGATCCTAAGGTTGCGTTGATCAGTCAGTGAGGAGGAGAGGGCTTCAGCCAGTGGGGAGGCCCTAGAACCTCCCTCTTCCCGTTACTGTGAATGCAGGTAAGGGTTTCAGGTTCTAAGGCTGTGCTTTTCTCTCTTTGACAGGCTGAGGAATCGCCAGCCTGTGCGCCCAGACCAGCGGCGCTTTGCAGAGGAGGCCGAGGGTGGTCTCTGCCGCTTGCGGATCCTGGCTGCTGAGCGGGGTGACGCTGGCTTCTACACTTGCAAGGCAGTCAATGAGTACGGAGCTCGGCAGTGTGAGGCCCGCCTAGAGGTCCGAGGTGAGAGGCCCATCTACTCCTGAAATCCCTGCCTATCCCAGCCCTTACCCTCCTGACAGCTCACAGCCAACCTCAGTTCCAGGATGTCACACTGAAGGGGTCCCTAGTCCAGCTGCTTGCAATGTAGCTGACTAAATTGAACCCAGAGAAAGAAAGTGACTTTGCCCAAGATCACACAGGAAATGATTCCATACCCAACTGGCTACCCAATTTGCCTTCCCCTTGCTCCGTCATGACAATTCCTCATGGTAGCCAGCAGCCCTGCATCCTGTAGCCAGCCATCCTCTTCCCACACTTCCAAGCTCTTGCTGCCTGCTCTGTGCGGGCCCATTCTTCACTGACCCCCTCGCCCTTCTCTTGTCCCCTGGTTGCCCTTCATATACACACATGTGATTGCTGTGCAGAAACTGTTGTGGTTGGGGTAGCAGTGGGGAGTGGCTGGTGGCTGGACCCGTTCGAAGGGATCATCATGATGGAGGGACATCAGGGGTGCCAGGGTTACGTAGCCCCAAAGTATAGAGAAGGTTCGGCCATGAGAGTTGGGGACATAAGGCAGGGTTTTTAGGTAGCTTTCATAATAGGATCTGTCCATGCTGCCCTTCAGAGGCTGCTGGACATCCCCTCCCTGTGACGTCACAGGGTTAGGAACATCTCCTCAGACCCTTATTCCACCATGGTCCTTTCCTGCCCTCACTGGGCACAACCCCTTCAGGCCTGGCAAAGGCCAGCTCTATGGGCTTCCCAAGACACTCCTAAGGCCCTGCTGGAGTCCAGACCTACAGTTTTAGTTCCTCTGCCAGGCCTCGCATGCCTCGCTCTCCCTGGTTCCTCTTGTTGCTGTGGTTGCCACCTCTCTGGCAATTCTTCACTTCCATTCCCTGCCCTCTGCCTTCTCTGGGGTTGAGCTCTACTTCGCTTCTCTGTGTTAACCTGTGTCTCTGTGCTTCTTTCTCTTTGGGCTTCTTTCCAGCATTCCACAGGCTTTGGGGTGCTCCTAATGGCTATGAGCATCTCCCCCCTTGTTGCTCAGGGTCTCTGTCTGTTGAGGAACCCCAGGGACCAGGCTAGCCACTGGCCCTCCTACCCTAGTGCTGATCTACAGCGAGCTGAAAGTGTCAGTTTTAGAGGCAGCTGCATATAGAGAGGGGCCCTAGTTAGGTCTGCGCGCCTGTGTGCATGTGTGTGTGTGTGTGTGTGTGTGTGTGTGTGCGTGTGCGTGTGCACACGTGCGTGTGCTGCACTAACCTGCCGCTTGCTGACTGAGGTTTTTGTCTGTACACAGGCGAGTGAGCTCAGGGGGCCACCTGCGCTGCCCCCGCTACCCTCCGAGCTGCGCCCCTGTCTCAGGCACCTCTCGGACCTCGCTGTGTCTCACTGCCTCCTGCCCACAGACCCAGCCGGCTCTCCCTCCGGCCCGGACTTTTCCCTGTTATCCCTGCCTCCCCCTCCCTCCCTAGTCCACGAAGCACCCTGGGGTAGTCCATGGACCCCCGTGGATCCTCCCTCCCTAAGTAGATATGTGGCTGTGCAGGCCAGGAGGCCCCCAGAAGGACTGAGTGCTGGGAAGGGACAACCTTGAGGGGTGCCAAGCTCCCCCAGTCTCCCTGTAGGGAGCGTCAAGCGAGTGCATGTGCTGTGCTGCTACAGGCCACTGTCTGTCTATCTGTCTGTCTGTCTGTGTGTCTGTGACAGTCAGGGAAGAATGCCTCTGAGCTGAGGTGGAATAAGACGGAACTAGATGACAATGCATGGCATCCATGGGATGGAGGGGCGCAGAGGAGCAGGTACAGTGGCTAAGACGATTACTGGGAAAACGCAGGGCACGGATGATTTCAGAAATAGACTTTTAATGGCACAACACTTTCTATTCCACAAGAGACCAAAAGCCAGAGGCCTGGGGCTAAGCCCTGGCTGCTGGCAAGCTTAGGATCCAGAGGGCCACCCCTTTTCACAGACACATCTGACATGCTCTAACTGGGAATGAGAGAGAAAGCCAGGCTGAGCATAGGAGCAGGGGCATAGTGGGGTGGAGACTTGGAAATACTATTTCGTAGCTCAAATAAAGTCCAGTTTGTACCCATCTAGTGTGCCGTGTTTTCTTTACCTCCGCCGCCGTTGCAGCTGCCACCATCCTTTCGGATACCCTCCCTGAACCCCTTTCACCTCTCATCACTTCTCCCTCCTTGGGTCCAACACAGGTTCCCATCTCAGAGCCAGGTCTAGGGGCTCCTTGCTGTCTTGCCTGGGGCGGATGGGCTTTCCCAGTCTCCAGAGGAACCAAATGCATCTCTCTCTCTTATCTGTCTGTCTCTCTGTGTGTGCGTGTGTGTGTGTCTTCCTTGCCCCGTGTGTCTCTGCTCTGTTTGTACCCTCTGTGGCTGCCCTCCCCTCAGCACACCCTGAAAGCCGGTCCCTGGCCGTGCTGGCCCCCCTGCAGGACGTGGACGTGGGGGCCGGGGAGATGGCGCTGTTTGAGTGCCTGGTGGCAGGTCCAACCGACGTGGAGGTGGACTGGCTGTGCCGCGGCCGCCTGCTGCAGCCTGCGCTGCTCAAATGCAAGATGCATTTTGATGGCCGCAAATGCAAGCTGCTGCTCACCTCTGTGCATGAAGACGACAGTGGTGTCTACACGTGCAAGCTGAGCACAGCCAAAGGTACCCACTCACTCAGGTGCTAGGGCTGTCGTGGTGCCCAGAGCTGGGGAGGGAACCAGAAGACAGGGTGCGGAACAGATGCCCAGGAAGTGGGGGCAGGAGATGGTATGGGCCTCTGGCTCCCCAAACAATGAGCACTTAGATCAGTGGTTCTCAGTTTTCCTAATACTGCGACCTTTTAATACAGTACCTCATGTTGTGGTGACCACCCCCCCCCCCATAGAATTTTTGTTGCTATTTCATAACTGTAATTTTGCTATGGTTATGAATCATAATGTAAATGTCTGACATGCAGGGTACCTGATATGCAACCCCTGTGAAAAGGTAATTGGATGTTGGGGGGTCGCGACCCACAGGTTGAGAACCACTGACTTAGAGCACTATTCAGGACAGAAAGTGATGCTGTTCCCAGGCCCAGTAAGTCCATTGAGATGTAGCACACAGACCTGACTTGGGCATCTCTGTTCTTGCTCTGCATATTGCCAAGTGCATGTCTTTAGACAAGTCACTTCCTCTTTGTGAGCTGTATTCTATCCATCCATGAAAGGGGAATGGTGCTACCTATCAGGCAGGGGGATTGGCAGGATTGGGGCGATGATGACCCCTGCAGAGAACAAAACCCTGTGCCTGTCATGGATGCCAGCTGTTGTTACTATGGATGGCATCTCTGTCCTGGTCCTGTTCTCTCTGGAGAACAGAGATGAAGGCACCTGCCGCTGGGGCAGGAGGTATAGAGCGGGACCAAGAGGCATCTGCTCTGGGTGACGACAGGTGGGTCAGTGTGGGGGCGTGAACCAGACACAGGAGAGTCTGGGGGAGGGGCTTCTCTTCAAGAACCTTCTCACTCAGAATCAAGCTATGTTTCTTGAGTGGGCAGAGTAAGGTAAGAGCTTAATCAGGTCCCGTGCCCCTGTGGTGTCCCCGGCCCCCCTTGGGAGGCGTCTATGCGTTCTTGTTGACCTCCCACCTCCTAAGAAGGCCTGGTCTATGAATCTTCGCCCATGGCCTCAGCCCTCACGTTCAGCTCAGGCTCTTAAGGCTGGCGTGAACCTGTAAGATGAGGTGTCTGGGCCTCCACAGCCTTCTTTGACCCATTGCCGCCGCCCACTTCCTCACAGATGAGCTGACCTGCAGTGCCCGGCTGACGGTCCGGCCATCGCTGGCGCCTCTGTTCACCCGGTTGCTGGAAGATACAGAGGTGCTAGAAGGCCGTGCTGCCCGCTTGGATTGCAAGATCAGCGGCACCCCACCTCCCTCCGTTACCTGGACTCATTTTGGTATGGTCCCCTGCTCTGAATATGTTGAGAAGGCATCAAGGGCTTAGACAGACAGGTCTTGCTGCTATAGGAGATCTGTGTCTGTGTCCCCCTGACCCCAGGCCACCCTGTGAATGAGAGCGAGAACCTGCGGCTGCGACAGGATGGGGGACTGCATTCACTGCACATTGCCCGGGTGGGAAGTGAAGACGAGGGACTTTATGAAGTCAGTGCCACCAACACACACGGCCAGGCCCACTGCTCTGCCCAGCTGTATGTGGAGGAACCTCGGACAGCCGCCTCTGGCCCCAGGTACCCCCTAGGCCTCTAGGTGCTGCCTGCAGTGCCTCTGAGGGACCCTCACCCTGAGCCGGAGGGGGGGCATAGCTGTGCACATCTGGACAGCCGTGTGGTTCTTACAGCTCAAAGTTGGAGAAGATGCCGTCCATCCCTGAGGAGCCAGAGCACGGGGATCTGGAGAGGCTGTCTATTCCAGACTTCCTGCGGCCACTGCAGGATCTGGAAGTGGGACTAGCTAAAGAGGCCATGCTGGAGTGCCAAGTGACCGGCCTGCCCTATCCTACCATCAGCTGGTTCCACAACGGTCACCGAATTCAAAGCAGTGATGACCGGCGCATGACACAGTGTATGTGACTGGGAAGGGACCCAGCAACCTCTTGGCTTTTTGGATACTTCCCTAGGGACCCCTCATGTCTTCCCTTCATAATTTGTTTAGAGATGGGAGGGTCTGGGGAAGAGAACCTTTAGGGGCTCTGAGGTCCGTCTGAGTGTCACCCCGAGTGGCTCTGTTAGCACTTAGCGGGCAGGCAGTACAGCCTGGGGCTGACCAGCAAGCAGGTTACAGAACCCACAGCGCCTTTCCTCCCTCATTAGCAACTGAGCTGTGAAGAGAATGAAATTAGTGATATATATCACCCAAAGCGGGGCCTGGCAGATAGCAAGCGGTCAGCAAATGATAAATCATATGACAGTTTTTTTGTTGCCACCGCTCTCACTGTTGATAAAGCCGCGCTGCCCAGATGCCTAAGAAATCTCAGTGGAAAGGCTGGGACGCACAGGGTCTGGCTGAAGGGAAGCTGCTGTGGATACAAAGAACAGGATGTTTTGCGTTAGAGTCCTCTTGCCTGGTTGCTTTCCCAAGGGAACACTTGTGTTCTATTGGTGAAGCAACATGAATCTCATGCAAGTTCCTCCTGCCTCCACCCGTGACGGTTTTCTTCTGTAGCTGCAAGGCCCGAAGACAGGACAGGGACAGTCTCACTTTGCTGTAGGCCTGTGAGGCAGGTACTCTTATACCTGTTTACAGATGGGGAAACTGAGGCTTAGAGAGGTAGAGACACTTCCTCAAAGGGAAGCAAGGACCTCCTGACCCAAGTTCATCTCTTGAAAAGCCTGCTCTTGACTGGGGGCGTAGCTCAGTAGGTAAAGTGCCTGCCAGCATCCTCGAGCCCTGGTTGTGACCTCTACTACTGTGTAAACTGGGCATGGTGGCATGCCCCTGCAATGCCAGGATTCGAGAGGCAGAGATGGGAGAATGAGAAGTTCCAGGTCATTCTCAGCTGCATAATGATTTCTAGGCTAATTGGAGTACGTGAAGCCCTGTCAGAGGAAAGGGAGTATGGGAGAGAGAGGAAAGAAGAAAGGAAAGAGAACTGAAGACTGTTGTTAGTCACTCACAGTTGGTCGGTTCTCCAACTCCACCCTCATCTCATCTCTAGTACCACGCCAGCAGCCCTGACAGCCTGACCCTTGCTCCCTCTAGTAGCTGTCATTGCTCAGTCACAGACTCTCCTGTGTCCCCATTTCCTTTGAGGCTCTGGTCGGTGTCTGTCTCAGGATCTGAGCTGACGTCTCTGCTGTGCCCGTATCTGGGGCCACTGGCAGCCTTTGGCTTCTCCTCCCTTGGAAACAGCGCAGGCAGAGATAAATGAGTGGATGGCCGTTGGAAGTGAGATAAGTGCTAAAGGAAGACAGGAGTGTTTGGGAACATCCCTGGTGGGAAAGAGAACAGTACAGGCTGCCCCTTCTTCATGTCCTGCCGGAGACAGCCTCCTTATCATTGATGGAGCGGAGTGCAAGGAACGAGCTTTGGAGCGAAATGGAACTTAAGTCCAAACCATTCCTTCCTCATCCATTAGCTGGGTGACCTTGGACAAGCCAGTTAATGTCTCTGACCTCGCTGGTAAATGGGGATAATTTTGTAAAACTGTTGAAAGGATTAGGGTTGAGAAAACTAAGTCATGCACCTGGCGTAGGAAGGACACAGAGCAGGCAACTCTTATTGTAATTTATACTATGACACATATTTGGCACTTACTGCATGCAGAGTGTTGAGTTCTGGGTGGGACAAGCAGAGCTGGACAGGAGCTGAAAAATCGTCAAAATCATTGGGACCCAGCAATGAGCTTCAAGAGGTCTGGAGACCCAGGGAGGGCATCAGGGTACTGGAAGGAGGGGGTGGGGCCATAGCAGGCCGAGATTCATGGCATGTGCCTGAACTATGTTTTAAAGGAGAAGGGAGCTTTAGATAAGGGTTGAGAGCATTCTGAACGGGAGGAATTTGATGAGCTGAGATTCAGTGGTGGAACTCATGTGGCCTGTTCAGGGACCCAATCATCTACAAGACTTGGGAAGGAATAGCCAGGTGGTGAGAAGGGCATTGGGGTCGCTAGGTTTGGCCGATCTCCGGTAGATTTTCCTCAGACTCTGTTGGAGATGAGGCGCAGGCAGTGGTCACTGGGGGTGAGAAGAGACTCGGCGAGGGACCTACTAACAAAACTTTGTCACAGCCTTGACTTGGAAGTTACAACCTTTTGGAGGTACAGGAATGAGGGGGCTATCACAGGGACAAAGACAAGCCTTGTGTGACAAGAAGATACCAAGTGACTAGAAATGCTCAAAGAGGAACGAGGACCAGCCTTGGCTACAGGAAATGCATGTCTCTTGATGGCTTCCCTATGCTGTCCCCCTTGCCCCCTCCCTGCACTAGGAAGCATGTGTGTGGTCAAGCTTGATCTCTCATGAGCCGAGTATTCTTCTGACCACCCGTGTGTCACTGTCCCTCCCCCACAGACAGGGATATACATCGCCTAGTGTTCCCAGCTGTGGGGCCTCAGCACGCTGGTGTCTACAAGAGTGTCATCGCCAACAAGCTGGGCAAAGCTGCCTGCTACGCTCACCTCTATGTCACAGGTGAGGCCAAACTCCTCCTTAGTAGTTTTGTCCAATGTGGCCTCTGGAACCATCCGAGTGCTAGGCCAGAGGTGGCCGGGGCTGGGGGAGGGGGGGCTCTACACTAGCTCCCCCTCCACTCCTGAGGGAGCGGCTGCCATTGCCCCTATGTCTATGGTTGAGCCTCAGCCCCAGCTTCCTGACTAAGGCTGGTGCTCCTGTAGAGATGTTAGTCTCTGAAACACCCCACACCTTCCACCTGTGGCTTCCAGATGTGGTTCCAGGCCCTCCAGATGGCGCTCCGCAGGTAGTGGCTGTGACAGGAAAGATGGTGACGCTCACGTGGAACCCACCCAGGAGTCTGGACATGGCTATTGGTGGGTCAGGGCCACACAGGGTAGAGGGTAGGGATGAGGCCTGAACAGAGAAGGCTGAGGCAAGGCCACTAAAAGGTCTGGGCTTTTGAGCCTATGATGGGGCGGCAGGGGAGTGGATAGTGCACTAGAAGTGGGACCAGGAACATTCTGCTGTTTCTTCTCTAGACCCAGATTCCCTGACATACACTGTGCAGCACCAGGTGTTGGGCTCTGACCAGTGGACAGCACTGGTCACGGGTCTGCGGGAGCCTGAGTGGGCAGCTGCAGGGCTGAAGAAAGGGCTCCAGCACATCTTCCGGGTCCTCAGCACCAGCGGCAAGAGCAGCAGCAAGCCCTCAGCACCATCAGAGCCCGTACAGCTGTTAGAGCATGGTGAGCTGATGCTGTGTGGCCAGGGGAGGGGTCAGTGACCAACTGAATGGTGTCACTTGGCCAGATCCCATCCCATCAGTGGCATCAGTGGTCTGGGTACAAGGCGAAAGCTTTGGTGTTGTTAATCCTTCCTGAGCTGCTTCCTGGCTCTGTTCCGCTTCTCTGAGCCTCAACTTCTCCATCTGTACAACTGGGACTTTAGTGGGGGTGGGGGTGAAAGTGCAGCAGGTACCATGGCCCCACTGTCAGCCTGTGTTCTCCTCCCCCAAGGCCCACCCCTGGAAGAGGCCCCGGCTGTGCTGGACAAACCAGACATTGTGTATGTGGTAGAGGGCCAGCCTGCTTGCGTCACCGTCACCTTTAACCATGTGGAGGCCCAGGTTGTCTGGCGGAGGTAGGAGTCCTTACTCAACCTGTCCCCGACCTGTGATAGTCCAGTCCCATCCCCAGCCGACAAGATCACCCGTCATTTCTTCCTTAGCTGCCGAGGAGCCCTTCTAGAGGCACGCACAGGCGTGTACGAACTGAGGCAGCCAGACGACGACCAGTACTGTCTTCGGATCTGCCGGGTGAGCCGCCGAGACCTAGGGCCCCTCACCTGCACTGCCCGAAACCGCCATGGCACAAAGGCCTGCTCAGTCACCCTAGAGCTGGCAGGTGGGTGACAACTTCTTACTATTCCTCCCTCTCAGGCAGCTGCCATTGCTGGAGACTCAATTCCATGTCCTTCCTCTCATTCCCGTCCTTCTAGTGACAATACCAGTATTAGTAATAATAAGAGGAATAAACTAATATTTATTGAGCATGCATGATGACATATTCTATAATAACTGCACTCAGGAAGCCAAGGGAGGAAGATTATGAGTTTGAGGTCACCTGGGCCACAAGTGAAGGAGATCTAGTCTTAAAATAAAATAAAAAGTCTTGACTGTAGCTCACTGTAGAGTACTTGCCTAGCACAAGACAAGGTTTGGTCCATTGGCACTGACACACACTCACACATATGTACACATGTTATGTGTAATGTTACATATAGGACTTAGCATCTCCTATGAGCTGGGATCAATATGAAGAACTGCACCTATTTAGTGTGCCAACCTTGTGAGGTGGGGTTAGTTGTCATTCCCATTTCACAGATGAGGAAGCAAGGTCAGAGTGTGAAGTGACCTGGCCCAAGGTCTCAGAGTCTGATAAGCAAAGGAGCTGGGTTCAAGTTCCCATGTCAGACGGCAAAGCTGTGAGTACCATTAGCTTGTGTCCTAAAGACAGCGAGGGAACTGTGTCTCAGCTGAAACAGGGTAGGAGGAGGAGCTGAGAAAGAAGCAAATGCCCTCAAGCAATCCATTCATCACCTGCCACCCGGCTCTGAGGCTCCTGGCTGCACTTCAGCAATGCCAGTTTGATGGTGTCCCTGTCACCTTTAACCATGTGCAGGTCTAGAACCCAAGTCCCTTTCTGTAGTTTCTCCTTTCAAGTCAGGTCTTCTGGAGCTGTAGTGTGCATTAAGTGGCCATTGGTGTGTGTGTGTGTGTGTGTGTGTGTGTGTGTGTTTTGCTTGTTATTTAACTCCAGGATCTATAACTGCCACTGAAAACTTCAGATCCACCTAAACTGGATGTTTTACCTTACCTCCTGAGTGGAAACAGTCCCGGCCAAAAGCAAAGAAAGTGACAATTTAGCACGAGCTATGAACAAATGGTCACTTTCTGTTGCAGAAAAAAAAAAAAAGGTGGTAGCACACCTTTAATCCCAGCACTCAGAGACAGGCCAGTCTCTGTGAGTTCGAGGCCAGCCTGATCTACAGAGCATGCAAAGCGAGTTCCAAGACAGCTGTTATGTAGAGAAACTCTGTCTCGAAAAACAAACAAACAAATCATTGAAGTTCACTCAAAACCTCCAGAGTTTCGACCTTGATAGATTGCCTCTCCCCTCAGCAGACAAGCACCAAGGGGAGACAGCTGTGAAGTGGGCACAAGCAGTCACAGGGGCATGCAGACAAGGTGATCCCTCCTGACCCTGTGCGCACGGGGTTTCCATTCCTGGAGTTTTGCTCCTGCCCAGCTCCTACCCTGCCCTTCCTACTCAATCACCACTCTGTCCCCAGATCACAGTATCTGCTGGACTTGTCACCCTTCTCAGGTGTAGCCAAATTTAGGGCTCAGAGAGGCCTAGGAGCCTGCATCCTAGCTGTCATGGATGGTGACTTAGAGAGACTATCTTAATCAGCCATACTCAAAAGGGACCTGGGGCTTATACCAGATTCTCTATTCTGCTTGGCCCTGTTCCACCATCAGCCCTGCAGACTGGGTAGAAAGGCAGCCCCCTTCCCTTCATGTCTGCCATGGAACAGCCTCTCCCCCAGACCCAGAATGGCCTCTCCCGTTCTCTGTATAAAGACAGGCAGGTCCCTGTGGTGGTAGCAATCTATACTCAGCTTGCTTTATTTTTTTTCCCCCTTGGGGCTTGATTACTCTCAGTCCTCTTAAAGCTGGGGTCCTGAAGACACGCTCAGAATACAGGGCAAGAAATTCACAGACTTGACAAGGCACACTGCAAAGTGTATTTAGTTCTACCGTGAGAATTAGAGGCTGCCTGGCAGGAAACCATGCAGCCGAGGGTTCACTCCTAGACTGTCCGGTTAATATTTGGGCAGGGCATTTTTGTTCATTTGCTCTCTCCCAGGCGTAGAAGGCTTCCTAGACGTTTAACTAAGACTCAGAGAGAAACGCTTCAAGATAGAGGCAGTGTGCTTGAGGGGCTTCATTCTAGGTCACAGCCCCAGGTCCTCCTGCAGGGGCCAAGTAGAGTCAGTGAGAGGCCACCAGGTGGGGTGTTGAGAGGAGCAGTCACCCAGAGGGGGCAGCACTGAGCACACTGCACCAGCCTCATGGTTACTGCAGGGAGAGAAGGGTTGGATAGCCAGACTAGAAACATGAAATCCAGATTTCTTTTGTGTATGAAAATGTCCCAATTTCAAAGCCATAAAATGAATCTTAAGGGTCCCACAAAGCAACTTGTGCCGGTCAGTGACAGTCAATGCTTCTGAGCCTTGGAAAGCAACTTCGTTAGGGTTTACCGAGAGGGCCCCATCAGGAACTCTGGTATCCTCAGGCATGGTGGGGTTGGGGGGAGGGGAATGGGGGCGGAGTCTGGGAGGCCAGGGCCTAGTATTCTCTCCATACAGTTGCTGATAGGGACAGGGGCTGAGGAAGCAGGCACCTGTGAGGATGACACCTGTCCTCTTCTGTCCCCGTGTGTTGCAGAGGCCCCTCGGTTTGAGTCCATCATGGAAGATGTGGAGGTGGGACCTGGAGAAACAGCCCGCTTTGCTGTGGTGGTTGAGGGGAAACCATTGCCAGACATCATGTGGTACAAGGTCAGAGGGTAACGCAGGCTGCAGCAGTTGGCAGGGAGCCTGGGGTCTGTACAGTCCTGGGAGGCCTTAGAAGAGAAGTATCTGAGCAGAGGTGTGGTGGGCAGGAGGAGGTGGGACTCCGGGAACTGAGGGGTTAGGGATTTTTTTTTTTTCTGAGACAGGGTTTCTCTATGTAGTCCTGGCTGTCCTGGAATTTGCTCTGCAGACCAGGTAGGCCTAGAGCACACAGAGATCTGCCTGCCTCTGCTTCCTGAGTGCTAGGATTAAAGATGTGCACCACCACCGCCTGGCATGGGTTAGGGATTCTTAGCAAGAGATAAGGGAGAAGCTGGTTCTAGTCCCAGAGTCAGAGGAACTGAGTGAAGACAGCATGTCAAGCCCTTGGCCTTCAGGTCCAAATGAAAGAGACTGTGTGGTGTGGAGGAAAAGCTAGCCCCCAGGTAGCAGTAAGGTCAGACCCAGGTGACATGTACCCCTGGCAGGATGAGGTGCTGCTGACCGAGAGCAACCACGTGAGCTTCGTGTATGAGGAGAATGAGTGCTCTCTGGTGGTGCTCAGCGCAGGAACCGAGGATGGAGGCGTTTATACCTGCACAGCTCGGAACCTGGCGGGTGAAGTCTCCTGCAAGGCAGAGTTGTCTGTGCATTCAGGTGCGTTAGTATTTGGGGGAGAAGGGGCAGGAAGTACCCTGCCCTTCATTTCTTACACCACATCCTCGTCCCAGCCTGAGTACAGTATTCTGTCCTTTGTCTTTTGAATCTGTCCCATGTCTCCTGTCTCTGCCCTTGCTTCTATCTGCCCCACTCCCAACATGGGAACATCTACCTATCTCCTCCCCAGCTCAGACAGCTATGGAGGTCGAGGGGGTCGGAGAGGATGAGGAGCACCGAGGAAGAAGGCTTAGCGACTACTACGACATCCACCAAGAGATTGGCAGGTGCGGGACCAGGAAGAGCTGGCATCAAGGACCGAACGGGGCTGCTGGGTCTGAGGAAAGATGGAAAGTCAGCTCTGTAGTGATGGTGGTGTCCTGTCACCCTCCCTGTGTCCTCCAGGGGTGCCTTCTCATACCTGCGGCGTGTGGTGGAACGGAGCTCTGGCCTGGAGTTCGCAGCCAAGTTCATCCCTAGCCAGGCTAAGCCCAAGGCATCAGCAAGACGTGAAGCCCGGTTACTGGCCCGACTCCAGCATGACTGTGTGCTCTACTTCCACGAAGCCTTCGAGAGGCGCCGGGGACTTGTCATTGTCACTGAGCTGTATCCTGGGACAAGACGGGGAAAGAGTGTCCTTTGTAAAGGCAAATCGGGAGCATGTTTTGCCCTTTGCAAAGTGGTCCTTTGAGCTCGGGCTATCACTGGGGTGAGATCTGAGCATGCTCAGAGCCCTAGGTTCAGTCAACAGCACTGCATAGAAGGGAGTGTAGAGGCACACACCTGGGACCCCAGTACTGGGAGGGAGATCAGAAGCTTATAGTCATGTTCTACATAGCCCAGTTTAGGTTACATCAACCCCTTAAAAACGGTGAGCCCGAGGGCAGTCGGGATGAATGATGAATCTGGAGACGCCTGTGAAAACCATTTCTAGATCTAGTTCATGCCAGGCATAGTGGTATATGCCTTCAATTCCAGCTGTCAGGAGTTAGAGACAAGTAGATCTCTTTGAGTTAAAGGCCAGCCTAGTTTACAAAGAATTCAAGGATAGGTTGATCTAGAGTTCTTGCCTCAGGAAGAAAAAAAAAGAAGAAGAAAGAAAAGGAAAGAAAGAAAGCCTTAAGTTTACATAGCATTAGTGTGTGCCTGACAATGCTCATGGATTTTACACTTAGTATATACTCAGTCCTCACGTATATCTACCCAGTAGAATTTCATCCTTATTTTCTAGCTGATGAAAGAATAGCCAGGCAGTGGTGGCGCACACCCTTAAATCCTAACACTTGGGAGCCGGAGGCAGGTAGTTCTCTGTGAGTTCGAGGCCAGCCTTGTCTACAGAGTGAGTTCCAGAAGAGCCAGGATTATTACACAGGGAAACCCTGCCTCAAAACAAACAAACAAAAAAAGAGGCATACAGAGGTTAAATGGTGATTTCTAAGGTCCTGCAGCTAGCAAACACCATATGTTTTCATCATAGGGTGCAATGCAGTGTATCTGCATATTTGACAGGACCCTGCTCAGGTGAGAGCCCATACCTTGTTTGACTAAGGAGGACTGTTCACAAAGCCACACCTTTCTCTTGCTGTGCTAAACAAAGGCACATTTTGCTAGCAATGCCGGCAATTGACTTGACCCTCCTGGAGCAGGGGCACTGTGACCTGAACAGCAAGCAGCTTCTTAGGCTTCATTATTCAAGTCCAGACCTCAGCAAAATGGCAAATAATTTTATTACATGGACTCCTGGGTTCCTCTCCAATATAGTTGAGGAGTTCCATCTACAGTCGACAAGATTCTACTGTATCGAATCCTATAAAATGCTCCATAGGCCAGGGGAGGAGCTGTCACCTTCATTCCACTCCGTGAGGAAACCTATGCTCAGAAAGGGTAAGGGAGCAAGCAGGTCACCCCATGTGTATAACCTGAGGCCAGGAGTGTCTGGACCTGTCTGTGTCAGAGATGCTTTGTGGGGAAGGAGGGCCTGGGCTTAGTGCTGGGCTGCGTCGGGTAGTTCGTGCTTGCTGCTTCTCCTTGACCTATGACACAGGTGCACAGAAGAGCTTCTAGAACGCATGGCCAGGAAGCCCACCGTGTGTGAGTCTGAGGTGAGGGCAGTGGGTGGCAGGGGCCGGCCGGGTTGCTCACTAGCCTTCACCTGCGTGAATTCTAAGAATGATGGGTGGGTCCTGTGCGTGCCGTTCGTGCCCACAAGGAAGCCAGGGGTAGTGGAGGAGAACACAGCTACACAGACAGCGGAATTCCCTACCCCGCGAGACAGGACTTGTTAAGTCTTCTGTAAACAACAGCAGACATATTCCAGACCGTAACTCCATCGCTTCCCCGTTTTCTCACATATACAATCTACAAAAAGCTTCCTGGATGTTTATCTCACTGTGTGGATGGAGAAGCTTCTATCGCACAGTTCCAATGAGTATAATATAGATCACTATCTTCTTTAAACGGACCGTGTACAACTTGTGTAGTAGAATATGGTGACCCTGAGGCTCAGCATCCCTCATGCTATGTGGTGGGCAACAGATGAGCTTTTGTGACCTATCTGAAGGCCACTGCCCAGGCATGCATGGCCTGACCCCTTGCTACCTCCCTGGGTGATGATCAAACAGAATGCTTCCCCAGCTCCACTCTGCCCCCCCTGTTTTCACAGACCCGGGCCTATATGCGTCAAGTGCTGGAAGGGATAGGCTACCTGCACCAGAGCCACGTGCTGCACCTGGATGTCAAGGTGAGGAGGGGCGTGGAGAACAGTCAGGCGGTGGGGCTGGCATGTGGGGTGTTCCTCCCTAATCAGCTCCTATGCTCTGGTTATAGCCGGAGAACCTGCTGGTCTGGGACGGTGCGGGGGGCGAAGAGCAGGTGCGCATCTGTGACTTTGGGAATGCCCAGGAACTCACTCCAGGGGAGCCCCAGTATTGTCAGTATGGCACTCCAGAGTTTGTAGCACCCGAGATTGTCAACCAGAGCCCTGTGTCTGGAGTCACCGACATCTGGTAATGTTGGCATGCTGGCCCTTGCTGGGGACTTGCTCCCTTGCTGGGAAGCACTTCAGGAAACTGGGATTCTGACTGCGGGTAGCACTGCTCCTAAGCTTTCCCCTTCTGCCCACGTGAGCCCCATCTCTTCTCATTCAGGGCTAACCTAGTCCCTCTGGGCCGCAGCTCTATAGTCCCTAGCTTCCATCTTCCCTGGGGCTGGGCCTCCCCAAGGGAGACTGTGTAAGCTTCTATCGGTCCTCAGACTTCTGGGATTCCTCAGGCAACCCTGCCATGGTCCCTGACTTTGGGTTGAGTTCCTACCTGAAGTTGGTACTCCTGTGCAGTGCTCCCCGGGAGAACCCATCCTTTTCAGAATGGTGGTGGAGAGATCTACTCATTTCTGGCTGGTGTGCGCTGGCTTCTCACCCATACTTCTGGTTTCCCACAGGCCTGTGGGTGTCGTTGCCTTCCTCTGGTAAGGACCCCTCTGCAGTCTCCAACTGGTCTCCTGGCTGGCCCACTCCTAACATTTACAGGGCCCACAGCCCACTCCCTTCTCTTCTACACACATGGCTTCTTCCTCACCTGAGGGGTTTCACATGCATGAGGCTAGTTACCCCGGTTGGCATGTCCGAGTTTTCTAAGAGGTGGGCAGACTGGATCCACAGAGGCCAGTGTAGGCTTAGCATCATTTTGGCAGGGACCTTCCTGGTCCTAGGAGGCCCAGAGCATAGACTAGAAGGGGAATACATCTCCTCATGGGAAAGCCACACTGGAGGAGGGACAGAAATTGTTCTCCAAAGCACAGGCAACCAACAGCTCCCAAAGCACACTGCCTCTCTACCTGTGGGAGGACCTCAAGTGAGAGCCGGACAAGAATATGGAAACTCTGGCTTGGGGGCTGGAGAGATGGCTCAGTGGTTAAGAGCGCTGTCTGCTCTTCCAAAGGTCCTGAGTTCAATTCCCAGCAACCACATGGTGGCTCACAACCATCTGGAAAACTCTGGCTTCCTATCCAGATTTGCCCAGCCTCTGATGTCCCCACATCCCTAGGCCTCCAATTGTCCCTGGTCCCTTGCCACAGGCATTGTGCTTCACCTTAACCTGAGCCTCAAGGCTCTGCCAACTCTTACCCTCACCCACTCTGCCCCTGCAGTTTGACGGGCATCTCCCCATTTGTGGGAGAAAACGATCGGACCACTCTGATGAACATCCGCAACTACAACGTGGCCTTTGAGGAGACCACATTCCTGAGTCTGAGCAGGGAGGCCCGGGGCTTTCTCATCAAAGTGCTGGTTCAGGATCGGCAGTGAGTAGATCTCCTAATCGCAGAGACCGGCCCTCAAAGCGGTTACATGCTTCCTCCTACCAAGCCTCTGCCCTTAGATATGCGACTCCTAGCTCTTTTGCTTTTTTCATTTAGTATTTCTAAGATTTGCTTTTAATTTTCTTTAATTATTTTTGATTTTTCAAGACAGGGTTTCTCTGTGTAGCCCAGGCTGTCTTGGAACTCACTCTGTAGATCAGGCTGATCTCAAACTCACAGAGATTCACCTGCATCTGCCTCTGGGGTACTGGTTAAATTAAAGGCGGGCACCACTACTGCCCAGCTAGTTTGTATTATTTTTAATAATTTACTTCACATTATTTTATGTGCATTGATGTGAAGGTATCAGATCCCCTGAAACTGTAGTTACAGACAGTTGTGAGCTGCCATGTGGGTGCTGGGAATTGAACCTGGGTCCTCTGGAAGAGCAATCAGTGCTCTCAATATCTGAGTCATCTTTCCTGACCCCTCCTCCCATTTTTTAAAAATGGGGGTTTTGTGTGTGTGTGTTTCAGAGTTTTCTGAGTAGGATTTAAGAATATGCATTTTTTAGTTGCCGAAACAACTTGAGTTTGAATTAATTACTTGTGAGTATGTATGTACACATGAGTGTGTTATGTGCATATGAGCGATGGTATCTGTGGAGGCCATCAGACCCCCTGGAGATGGAGTTACAGACAGCTGTAATCTGCCTGATCAGGTCCCTTGGAAGAGCAGCTTGTGCTTCTAACCACTGAGCCATCTCTCTACCCCAAATCCCTAGTTCTTTTTTTTTAATATTTTTTTAAATATTTATTTATTATGTATACAATATTCTGTCTGTGTGTGTGTGTATGCCTGCAGGCCAGAAGAGGGCACCAGACCCCATTACAGATGGTTGTGAGCCACCATGTGGTTGCTGGGAATTGAACTCAGGACCTTTGGAAGAGCAGGCAATGCTCTTAACCTCTGAGCCATCTCTCCAGCCCCCAAATCCCTGGTTCTTAAAAGATCACATTTTCTCAACCATTCATGAATGAATGCTAAATCATTACTTCTCATCCCTTTACAGGAGACCTACTGCAGAAGAGACACTGGAACATCCTTGGTTCAAAGTGAGTCTAGTCCTCCCACGTATGCTACAGAGATGGGGGGAAAGAAAATGTTACTAATGGCTCCATTTACTGACCATTACATGTGATAACTATGATATGCATTTATATACATGTGACCTATTAGCCTCTCAATTGATCTGTAAAAGATTGTATTATTGCTCCTATTTTTTAATAAAGAAACTGAGGCCCAAGTCCATGATCAAGTTGAAGTAGCTAGACTTTAAGCATAGTCTTGAACCCCTCTTCCTATCTGGGGGATCCACTTCAGGCTTCTTACTGGTGCTCAAGGCCAGTCCTGGTCTAATTTCCTCCCTTTTGTGATTGCACCTCTGTCCTGAGTGGGTTCCACACACTAGGGGTTGGGTGGCCTGATTCACTTATGATTGTCACCAGGTCAGGGTTCTCGTCATTGTCAAGCCCCAGCATCCTGGGACTAGGCACTGGTGGGGAGGCAGTCAGCAAGTGAGTCCAGAAAAGGCGTCTAAGTAAACTTGCCATTGGATGAGGCCATGTAGCTCAGTGGAAGGCTGCCCGCCTAGCATGTTCAATGCCGCGAACTTGGTGCCCATCATCCTACAAAACTAATACTTATCACTGAGCACAGTGCTGGGTCAACTGAAGACAAGCCATTCTGCCAGCAACCCCTGAAGTGAGAGTTTCCTTCCTCCGACCAGAAACAAGTGACATTGGAGTGAACCAGGTGGGGAGCCTTGTTAGGCTGGACCACCTGGACTTCAGATGTCTGGGATGCTTGTCATACATAGAGACAGAAAGGGGACTGGGGGCCACCAGGGTACCCAGTATTCCAGGGAAAGCCACCCTCCCTCAGGTACTCCTTATTTCCTGTCCCTCCTCTTACAAAGAATTTGTCTTAGGTGTGTCTCTGGCCTGACAGAGTCACAGAGACAAGACCCCAGGAACCCATACATCTTGTTCCAAGCCCCACAATGGACTTTGTCTCAAGTCCTCTTTTCTGGGTTTGCAGACACAAGCAAAGGGTGCAGAGGTGAGCACGGACCACCTGAAGCTCTTTCTGTCACGGAGGAGGTGGCAGGTGAGTGTGTCTGCCCTTTCCACACTAATTTCCTTCCACATAACCCCCCCATGGTGATCCCCACCTCTCACCTCCCACTCCTACCTGATCTGCCTTCCTGTCCCTATACTTCCCCCAGAGCTGAAAAGGGGCCTGGGAGCCATTGCAGCCTCTTGGCCTTTCTGGTCTAACTGTAGTACTTTCTTTGCAGCGCTCCCAGATCAGCTACAAGTGCCACCTGGTGCTACGCCCCATTCCGGAGCTGCTGCGGGCTCCCCCGGAGCGGGTATGGGTGGCCATGCCTAGAAGACCACCCGCGAGTGGGGGACTCTCATCTTCATCAGACTCGGAAGAGGAAGAATTGGAAGAACTTCCCTCGGTGCCCCGACCCCTGCAGCCCGAGTTCTCAGGTTCTCGGGTGTCCCTCACTGACATCCCCACTGAAGATGAGGCTCTGGGGACCCCGGACGCTGGGGCTGTCACCCCCATGGACTGGCAAGAACAGGGAAGGGCTTCCTCTAAGGACCAGGAGGCCCCCAGCCCTGAGGCACTCCCCTCTCCAGGCCAGGAGCCCCCAGATGGGCCTAGCTCCAGGCGGCCCGAGCTCCGTAGGGGCAGCTCTGCCGAGAGCGCCCTGCCCCGGGTCGGGTCGCGGGAGCCGGGCCGGAGCCTACACAAGGCGGCTTCTGTGGAGCTGCCCCAGCGTAGGAGCCCCAGCCCGGGTGCCACCCGCCTGACTCGGGGAGGCCTGGGTGAGGGCGAGTACGCCCAGAGGCTGCAGGCCCTGCGTCAGCGGTTGTTACGGGGAGGTCCCGAGGATGGCAAGGTCAGCGGCCTCAGGGGTCCCCTGCTGGAGAGCCTAGGGGGCAGAGCACGGGATCCTAGAATGGCGCGGGCTGCCTCCAGCGAGGCTGCACCCCACCACCAGCACCCTCCCGAGTCTCGGGGCCTGCAAAAGAGCAGCAGCTTTTCTCAGGGTGAGGGAGAGCCCCGAGGTCGGCACCGCCGCGCAGGGGCACCCCTTGAAATCCCGGTAGCCAGGCTTGGGGCTCGCAGACTGCAGGAGTCTCCCTCTTTGTCTGCCCTTAGCGAGGCCCAGCCACCCAGCCCTGCGAGGCCCAGCGTCGCCAAACCCAGTATCACCAAGTCCCCGGAACCTCCCGCTGCTGCACCCAGAGACTCTCCCCAGCCCCCTGCACCTCAGCCTGCCCCAGAGAAGGTTCCAGAGCCCAAACCAGAGCCAGCCCGAGCTGCTAAACCAGCACAGCCCACTTTGGCTCTGCAAATGCCAGCGCAGCCTCTCACCCCCTATGCTCAGATCATGCAGTCGCTCCAACTGTCCAGTCCCACCCAGTCCACAGAGGGCTCCGCTGTGCCTTCATCAGAGCCCAAGCCCCATGCGGCTGTGTTTGCCAGGGTGGCCTCCCCACCTCCCGGAGCCTCCAATAAGCGCGTGCCTTCGGCCAGAACTCCCCCAGTGCTGGCCGAGAAAGCTCGAGTCCCCACGGTGCCCCCCAGGCCAGGCAGCAGCCTCGGCAGCAGCATCGAGAACCTGGAATCAGAGGCTGTGTTCGAGGCTAAGTTCAAGCGCAGCCGGGAATCGCCACTGTCACGGGGTCTGCGGCTACTGAGCCGCTCGCGCTCAGAGGAGCGCGGTCCCTTCCGTGGGGCAGAGGACGATGGCATCTACCGTCCCAGCCCGGCGGGAACTCCGCTAGAGCTGGTGCGACGGCCAGAGCGCTCGCGCTCTGTGCAGGACCTCAGGGTAGCGGGGGAGCCGGGCCTCGTACGCCGCCTTTCGCTGTCCCTATCGCAGAAGCTGAGGAGGACCCCGCCCGGACAACGACACCCAGCCTGGGAGTCCCGCAGTGGAGACGGGGAGAGCTCTGAGGGTGGTAGCTCAGCACGGGGCTCCCCAGTGCTGGCGGTGCGCAGGAGACTCAGCTCCACGCTGGAGCGGCTATCCAGTCGTTTGCAGCGCAGCGGCAGCAGCGAGGACTCCGGGGGCGCCTCGGGTCGCAGCACACCATTGTTTGGACGGCTGCGCAGGGCTACTTCGGAAGGGGAGAGCCTGCGACGCCTCGGTGTTCCACACAATCAACTGGCCTCTCAGGCTGGTGCCACAACACCTTCCGCTGAGTCTCTGGGCTCAGAGGCCAGCGGCACATCGGGTTCCTCAGGTAAGGCGGGACTAGGTGAGAGGTGGGTATGGTGTGTGTGCTACAGGTAGCTCTGAAAGAAAGGCCGGAAGGGTGGTATTGGCAGAGCTAGAGAGATGAGGAAGGTGGAGAGGGATCAGGAAGAGGAGGACAAGGTGGTTGGATCTTTTTTGGGGGGAGGGGAGTACCTTGAGAGCTACAGAGACTTGGGTGCTGGCTGTAATGGCTACGCAAGAGCTCATGAGTCTGGGTCTGTCCAGCTCCAGGGGAGAGCCGAAGCCGGCACCGATGGGGCCTTTCCAGGCTGCGCAAGAACAAGGGCTTATCACAGCCAAACCTCTCCGCCAGTGTCCAAGAGGACTTAGGTCACCAATATGTGCCCAGCGAATCAGGTAAGAAAGCCTCAGGTTGCTCTCCTGGCTGAGTAAAAGTGGCTCACCAGGAGGAGCTTGGGCAGCCATGGAAGAGGCCTCGAGTTAGGAGAACAACAATGATAATTACAGCAGCAGCTGCCATTAATTAGCAGAGGCAAGTGTCCTATTAAGCATGTCACAAACGCTGTCTTGTTTAACACCACGGCATTCTTTAGAAGGATGATCTTCAGCCTCCTAGTTTGCCGGCGAGGAAGCAGGCTTAGTGAAGTGATGCTGAGTAGTTTGTCCAAGCCTCAGGTCTAACAAAGGGAGCAGTCACAGCCCAGAGCATCTCCAGGTCACTCTATTAAAGTCTTTGTTTGGCTGGCCTTCTGTCACTTGGAAGACCTTGGAAGGTTTCTGCATCTGGGTATCTGGGTACAGGGTGGTTTTTTTTTTTTAAGTGAAGAGTTTTATTGAGATAAAGGGGATAATGGGAGGAAGAGAGAAAAGAAAAAGGGAGGGAGAGAGACATAGAGAGACAGAGATAGAGACCTGCTTGACTCTTCAGAAGAGAGGCAGTTAGAGAACCCTGGGAAGCAGCTCAAAATCCTACTTTGGTGCACCCGGAGCCCCAGAGTGTGCACACTCAAAGACACACTTTGTCTCCCAGCTTGGACTGCGTCCTCAGTTCTCCACAACTCTGGACTCTCCTCGTTACCCACGAAGCACATCTTTAGAGAAAAGTAGTCCACTCTCTCCTGGCCCAGTTTTGGGTTAAACTGCTCAGACTGGATCTAACCTCCGTTTTGCTTCGGCTGGCCTTGCTTGAGAGGACTGTGCCAAAGCTCTAGTCAGGACTGTGGGGCTGGTATGGTGGGGAGGGAAGACCAGCTGGCTGGAAGAGAGGGGAAGGGAGGCGGGTGGAGGAGAGCATCAGCAGAGAAATGTGGGGTGGCTAATCCCTTCCCACCTGGGGCTCCATTTGCTAGTGCAGCTGGTTCCCTGCTCAGCAGTGCCCTCTGACCTCATCTCCCTTCCGGAAGAAGCCTCTCCCACTCTATCAATTGGGGCTGGTCCCAGGGAATGGGCAATGGCAGTAGGACTGGCCAAGCTAGGCCAAGGTCATCTTCCAGCGCTCACCCCGGCCTGTTTTGTTCGGTCCCTAGTACCCCAACTAGGACTGGGGGTGGCAACTGATGAGGTTATTCCCAGTACACCGGAGGATGAGATTAGGACCCCTCCTCTGGGAACAATAGGGTACAGTAAGAAGAGACATTGTTCCTGTGCTCCTGCTGGATTCCAGATCCCTCCTGGTTCTTCAGATCCTGATTTCCCAGGGGCCTTTAGCTCTCCCCAACCCCTCCGGTGAAGGCGATACACTCCACCTACTGTGACCTAAACCAGATTGGATCTTAAGGAACAATTCAGGGATAACAATTTCAAATCATCCTGTCTCTGAGGAACTCCAGTCCAGCAGGACTGGCACAGAGCTCCAAGCCTCTTGCCTTAGGCAAGGTCACCAACCAGTTTCTTTCTGCTTTTCTCCAATAATCCCTCTTTCCAGGTTCAGCTCCTGGCTTCTCTGTTGGGTATATCAAGGAGATAATAGTAACAACCTCAAGAAGAGCTAATGTCTGGGAGCACTTCCTTCGTGCCAGACACGTGCTAGCTCTCCATGAGCCTCCTTTGAGTTTCACAGCAAACCCTCCTTACCCAAGCTAGGTTGGGCACAGTCTCTCAAAGTCACAGACATTCTCCAGAAATGGAGCTTTTGAAGGGGCGTGACTTGCTTAGGGTCCTGCAGTCTCTATTCTGCTCTCTCAGAAGGTTTTTGTTTTGTTTTATTTCGTTTTTCGAGACAGGGTTTCTGTAGCTTTGGTGCCTGTCCTGGAACTAGCTCTTGTAGACCAGGCTGGTCTCGAACTCTCAGAGATCCGCCTGCCTCTGCCTCCCAAGTGCTGGGATTAAAGGCGTGCGCCACCACCACCCAGTCTTCAGACGTTGTTTTTAAGGGCCTGAATTGAGTACACCAAAGTTGAAATGTCAGGAGGCTCCCCTACACCTCAGGGAGGCCAAGAGACACCCTTCCAGGGGCTGTCTATAGGGGGCACTAGCTTCAGGTCTCTCAGAACAGCACAGGTTTTGTTTGTTTTTTGAGACTGGGTCTCTCTGTAGAGCTCTGGCTGTAGTAGAACCATGTAAACCAAGCTGGACTCGAACTCACAGAGATCCTCCTGCCACTGGCTCCCAAGTGCTGGAATTAAAGGGGCATGTGCTACCATGGGCCAATCTTTTCTTTTTAAACATTTACATTTATGTATTGTGTGTGTGTGTGTGTGTGTGTGTGTGTACATACACATATACATGTACCTGCCATGGCATGCGTGTGGAAGACAGAGAACAACTCTTGGGAGTGTGTTTTTTCCTTCTATCATGTGCCTCTCCTGAACTGAACTCAGATCATGAGCTTGGTGGCAAGAGTCTTTACTTGCTGGCTCCAAGGCTGCACATTCTGGTCACAGATTCTGCATGCAGCCCATGTTAGGTCATGTCACTGCTTCTTCTCCTTTCCCTTCCCACTTGCCCTGCAGTGGCCCAGAGGGAGTTTAAATTACAGAATCTTAACTGTTATCATTTTTCAAAATGTGTTTGTTTTTATTTTAACAAATGCTTGTAGAACACTTAGTGCTGGTCTTGGCTCTAAGTGATTTACAAATGTGAGGTATGGCCCGAGCGTCCTCAGTCATCAGTCAAGGAAAGGTGGTTCCACACATGCGGAGGGCCTGGAGAAGGTGATGCTTACCACAGGAAAATCCTCGAAGGCCCGGCATGAGCTTCTACTCCCCGCATTTAGCTGGGAGGAGGGAACCATTTGCTCTGTTCCCTGCTAGTCCTGTCCGCCAGGGCTCACGTGCATCTGTCCCTCCCTGGGCAGCAAGCAGCCAGGGTCCTGAGCTGTCTCTTTTCCTTCAGATTTCCCCCCAGTCTTCCACATTAAACTCAAGGACCAGGTGCTGCTGGAGGGGGAAGCAGCCACCCTGCTCTGCCTACCGGCAGGCTGCCCAGCACCCCGTATCTCCTGGATGAAAGGTAAGTAGATTGCATCTTCCACAGAGAAGGGGAGACGGGCGTGGCGGGGGGGGGGGATGACAAGTGGTTCCTAGTAAAGGGCATAGGAGAGGCAGGGCCACAGGGAAGCAGAAGTGAAGGGCAAGTGAGAGAAACCTGGCTTTCCTCAGCTGCCACCCCCATGCCTTCTTGTCTCCAGATAAGCAGTCCCTGAGGTCAGAGCCCTCAGTGGTTATCGTGTCCTGCAAAGATGGGCGGCAGCTGCTGAGCATACCCCGGGCTGGCAAGCGGCATGCTGGGCTCTATGAGTGCTCGGCTACCAATGTCTTGGGCAGCATTACCAGCTCCTGTACTGTGTCTGTGGCCCGTGAGTGAGGGGGGTAGGGCTCATGCAGTAGGGATGAGGAGGTGGGGGTAGAGTGTGCTGAGCCCTCCACTGGGGCCTCTCCTTCTCCTTCCAGGCATCCCAGGAAAGCTAGCCCCTCCAGAGGTGCCCCAGACCTACCATGATACAGCGCTGGTGCTGTGGAAGCCAGGAGACAGCCGGGCACCTTGCACATACACTCTGGAGCGGCGGGTAGATGGTGAGGGCAAGGCAGGATGGGGGAAGAAAGGAGGCAGCCGGTGGCAGGCCCGGTGATGGGCGGGGGTGCTGCTTGGGAAGGCTAGCTCCTTCTCAGATAGAGGCCTCTTCTCTTCTGTGGCCTTAACCCTCCCTGTGCTGTCCACAGGGGAGTCTGTCTGGCACTCCGTAAGCTCAGGCATTCTCGACTGTTACTACAATGTGACACAGCTGCCTGTCGGTGTGACTGTGAGGTTCCGCGTGGCCTGTTCCAACCGTGCTGGGCAGGGGCCCTTCAGCAACCCTTCTGAGAAGGTCCTCATCAGAGGTCCTCAAGGTTGGTGGAAGGTGTAGGGTGGTAGCGGCCCCTTGCCACTCCTTGGAGCATCACGGCTTTCTTTTCAGAACACTCAGGGATGATTTTCTTTGTCTCCTCTCAGATTCTTCGGCTCAGCCAGCTGCTGCTCCCCAAGATGCCCCTGTTACCTCAGGGCCAGCCAGGGCCCCACCTTCTGACTCTCCTACCTCACTAGCCCTCACCCCAGCTCTTGCTCCCCCAGGTCCCCAGGCAGTCACTCTCAGCTCCTCAGTGTCCCCCATGTCCTCTAGCCAGGCCTTGTCCTCACTCAAGGCCGTGGGTCCACCACCCCCGACCCCTCCACGAAAGCACAGGGGTCTGCTGGCTGCCCAGCAAGCAGAGTCCACCCCACCCAGTATTCAGGTCACCCCAAGTGAACCCAAGTCTTTTGTCCCTGACACTGGAACCCTGACCCCAACCTCTACTCCACAAGGGGTTAAACCAGCACCTTCCTCAACTTCCTTGTATATGGTGACTTCCTTTGTGTCCGCACCTCCAGCCCCTGAGCCCCCAGCCCCTGAGCCCCCTCCTGAGCCCACCAAGGTGACTGTGCGGAGCCTCAGCCCAGCCAAGGAGGTGGTCATCTCTCCCACACCTGAGAGCACCAGTCTTCGACAGGGCCCCCCTCAGAAACCCTACACCTTCCTAGAAGAGAAGGCCAGGCAAGCAGGATGGGGAAGGGAAGGTGGGAAAGAGGAGGGGACACAAGGGACATAAAGTTTAGGCAGAGCAGACTGTCATGACTGGGCTTGGAGAAAGATGCTGAAGTGTGGGGTTTTAGAACTGTGGGGTTCAGCTGGGTACCACCCTGAGCTTGAGCCTTGGGCTGTATTTCATCTTCACAACTGTGAGGGGAAGGCACTGCCTTGCCATCAGCACCCCTTTCACAGATGAGAAAACTGAGGTTATGGACTCGTTTATAGGTAGAGAGCCAGTGAGTGCTGGAATCTTTGTTCCTAGCAATGAACTCGGAAGCCCACTGCATTCTTGTTCCCAGGGTCCCTGCTTCCTGTTTTAGTTCTCACAATGATAGCGGCCACCTGAGTCTGTGGCATTCCCCCCCCCCCTGCACACACAGGGGCCGCTTCGGTGTTGTGCGATCCTGCCGGGAGAATGCTACGGGCCGAACGTTCGTTGCCAAGATCGTGCCATACGCAGCAGAGGGCAAACATCGGGTACTGCAGGAATATGAGGTGCTGCGGACGCTGCACCATGAACGGCTCATGTCCCTGCATGAGGCCTACATCACCCCTCGGTACCTTGTGCTTATTGCTGAGAGCTGTGGCAACCGAGAACTCCTCTGTGGGCTCAGTGACAGGTAGAGCTGGGTGTTCCTGGGGAACAGAATGGGTAGCAAGAGTTGGGGAAGCTGGCCGCCTCTGCCACGCCCTACCCACCTCCTACCCCCACCCCAGATTCCGGTATTCAGAAGATGATGTGGCCACCTACGTGGTGCAGCTGCTACAAGGGCTGGACTACCTCCATGGCCACCATGTGCTACACCTGGACATCAAGCCAGACAATCTGCTGCTGGCTGCTGACAATGCCCTTAAGATTGTGGACTTTGGCAGTGCCCAGCCCTACAACCCTCAGGCCCTGAAGCCCCTTGGCCACCGCACAGGCACTCTGGAGTTCATGGGTGAGAAGACCAGCAGCTGGTCGTGATGGAGGGTGGGGGGGGGCTGCCAAAGGGATGTGCCAGGCTCACCCTCTCACCCACATACGTACCATTCACTGTGAAGCAACTGTTAGGTAAATAATGAACAGGGTTTTTTCCATTGATCTTTACAATAGCCTTAGAGTTTGGCATAATAGTGCTTCGTTTTTACAGATGAGGAAAGAGAGGAACCCTGACGTTAAGTATTCGTCCAATTAGACAGTTACAAATAACTGCAATGGGATTCGCAAAACCTGGGAAAACGAGAGAATCAATTATGACTGTACAGAGCAGGGAGAACCAGCGGTTATTTAGCTACCTGCTAACTGACGCTTTTGTCTCTATTCCTTAGAGCCGCTCTACAAACCACACGTTACAGACGAGACAATGGACAGCTAGGCTGCTTTAGTAAATTGCCCAGGGTCCCATAGTCAAAGAGGGGCAGGCTTGGGATTAGAGCCAGCCAGGCTGCTTTCAAAGGCTCTTCAACTTGGTGTTGGCCACAAGGAACTGATCCAAGGCAGCTTGTGAAGTTGCATCTTAGGTCCTCGGGAACCTCTAATGCCCCAGGTGGCCCACATCTCCTGGTGGACACCCCCACTTTTGTCCTGTCTGCTGACCTATAAGGCCTGATGCTCTGATTTTACTCATGACGTGGTAACCTGGCCATGGTCCTGCTCCTTGAGGCTCCAGATCCTTCCCACCCCGCTCCGCCCGCCTCTTTCTGTTCCTCTGCTACGGGGAACCTAGATCAGCTTGTCCTCTGTCTCCCATCAGCTCCTGAGATGGTGAAGGGAGACCCCATTGGCTCTGCCACGGACATCTGGGGAGCGGGTGTGCTCACCTACATCATGTGAGTGGCCTGGCCCTGCTCCGACTCCCTGCTCTCCTCTGTCCATGATCCTCTCCATCTGCCTGCTCTAGCTCTCAGCCCCCACTTCTGCCCATACCTCCTCCTTCTTGCCCTGTCTCCACACCACCCATCCAGTGCCAAGGTGGGACTGCTCCTGAGTATTGTGCCCCTCCCAGATGCCCTACGCTAATGTCTCTTAGGCTTGACCACTGACCATCATTCTCAGGTAGGGGCAATAAGAGAGGCATCCGAGACTGTGCCAACTCACCTGCCTTCCTCAACAGGCTCAGTGGATACTCCCCATTCTATGAGCCAGACCCCCAAGAAACAGAGGCTCGGATTGTGGGGGGTCGCTTTGATGCCTTCCAGTTGTACCCGAACACATCCCAGAGTGCCACCCTCTTCTTGCGAAAGGTCCTCTCAGTACATCCCTGGTGAGTAGGCTCCCTACCTGCTTATCTTCCAGTGTTAGGACCGACCCTGGCTTCATGGGGCCAGACTCCAACTCCTCCATAGAGTGCTGCAGCAATCATGCTGTCTGCCGTTTAAAGCCCAAAACCGTCCTGGGAAGGACAGAATCACTGTTCCTATTCCAGAGACTGGGAAACTAAGCCCAGTTATCCACACATGTTGGTGAATCAGGATGGGTAAAGGGCCCGAGGGAGGGCACAGGCTGCCCTCTCCCAGAGCTTCTTTCCCAGTTCATGATCCCTCACTGGCCTGGCAGGAGCCGGCCCTCACTACAGGACTGCTTGGCCCACCCATGGCTGCAAGATGCCTACCTGATGAAGCTGCGCCGCCAGACACTCACCTTCACCACCAACCGGCTCAAGGAATTCTTGGGTGAGCAGCGGCGACGCCGGGCAGAGGCTGCTACCCGTCACAAGGTGCTGCTCCGCTCCTACCCTGGCAGCCCCTAGGTGGCATGGACCACAGCCCGGCCACGGGCTTCAACTCGGGTTCCCACTCAACGCTGCCAAGGGACATTCCAGAGCCCATGCTCAGCTGGAAAGGCCGGGGGGCTTCAGATACCAGCAGCAGCAGCAACATCTGGCTGGGCTATTACCTCATGGACCTAAGGGGACAAGGCCCCTGGGGCTTCAGCCGGATGTCACCCCGGCTATAAGCAGAGCAGGAGACGCACTAGTCAGACCGGGCAAGGGTGAGAAGAGAAAGAGGCAAGAAGGGAGCAGGGAAGTGAGAAGTAGAGGCTGGGGGGGAGGAAACTTGAGGAAGGTTCTGGGATGCAGAGGAAGAGGTGGACCTCAGGGAGTGGCTGAAGAGGAAGGAGGATCCAGTGATGTGGAAACAGTGAGCTGGGCTGAGTACAGGAGAGAAGGACAGAACATGGCGGCAGTGCCAGGAGCCAGAGCAGAGATAAGTGGAAGGGAGGGCGGAGGGCGGGCTCAGGGGTGGCAGGGCAGGCCAGCAACTGAATCTTCAGAAAGGAAGAAGAAAGGCAATGAGCTGAGGGCCTAAGGCCACTCAAGCTGGTCTCCTGCCCCAGCGGGTGTGGTTCTGGGCCCTCTACACTGGCCCAGGGATGTCCCCGCTGCTTCTCCATGGCCTTTGCCCTTCTTCCTATTTGTATTTATTTATTTATTGCCTTTTATGGAGTTTCCTTTCCATCCAATCCCTATTGCCTATGTTGTCCTGACCGTCCCCTCAGCCGTCCAGCTGTCTGTGCAGCTCTCTGTCTGTCTGTCACAAGAAAAATAAAAACAGCAAGCGGCAGGACTTAATGTATGATCTCTGGGTGGGGTGGGAAGGAGAAGGCTGGTGGCTCGGAGTGAGTCCTGAGTGCAGTTTAGCCTTCTCTAGGCATTGGCAGTGATTCAGGGGTATAGAGGGCATGCCGGTGAGTACCTTGGGCCCTTACAACCCCTCCCCTGACTCTCACTCCTTTTTATTTCTAGAAGGGAGACTGTGGTCACCTACTGAGTTTCCATAGCCGCCCTCTATCTAGATCCCAGGAATCACCTCCGTTCCTATGCGTCCTCTTTGTAACTTGAAGAATGCTGGGCTCTGGAATGGACCCATCACATCCCTGGCCTTAGTCTTTCCCCAGGACAAGGGCAAGACGGATTTCATCTCAGTAATTGGGTAAAGGAGGCAGTGTGAAGAGCTAGAAAGAACTAGGAGGGGCTCCGACCCCAGATTCTTGGGATTAGAACACAGATCCAAGGGCATGGAACAGTTGTGAGTGCCCAGGAAAGCCATGTCCTGCACTTCCTAGGGTTGAGGGACACATCAGGCTGGACCTTCTTGTCTCTATGGCAAGTTAGGAGTCTCTTGGACCACGACTGGATACACCCAACAATGGTCCCAGGGTCCCAGGAATGAGCTTTCTAGACCTGAGGTAGAGGAAAGAGGGATCCAGGTTTTCTGTGCTTTACCTTGAAGCTTTACTCTTGGCAAAACGAAAGGAACAAACTTCTAACTATAAACAGAGAACATGGGCACTGGTTTGAGGACCCCTTGACTCCAGCTCCAACAGTCATTCCGACTTCCCAGGACCTCAGGAAAGAGGCGGGGACCATCGTCACAGAAGAACAAGATGTTAGAACCAGTGGGAAGGGATGAGAGAGACACCGTGCCCGCCTGTCATTCTAGTTATGAAGATACACACTTTGCTTGCGAGGATCTCCCTCCGCATGCAGCAAGCGCATTCGTATAAAAAATGAGGTGCCTGAACTCATATCTTGATAAATGGTAAAAATTCCTCTCCCGTCCCCCTTTGATCTGCAGTTCCCTCCCCATCTCCATTGGAAATGGCATGTGAACTGCCTGTTCCAAACCCGGAGGAGCAAAGGTAATTTATGTCAGCAGAGTGGTGTCAAAACCATTCTGATCAAAAGGTGGCAATGCCCCACACTGAGTACCTACAGTGAGTGGAAACAGTGCTTCTACTTGATGCCCTGCACAGGCTGAACTCCACTCTAGTCCCTGAGAGAGGATCTTTACCGTGGGCAGTCCGATGCCCCTCCACACCACTTCAGCAGACTCAGGGGTTGGAGAGTCCATCATAGTGCTAACCTTCAAGGATAGTACTGACCAGCCAGACCCTATCCTATCACAAAGAGGGAAGCGAGTAGGGAATGAAGGTGACATTGGGGGGTCAGGGTGTTGGCTGCTGTTCTCAAACATCTTTCCTGCACCTTGCTGGTTTACTTCATGTAACCACCAGGGGGCATGGTGTCAAAAAGACTCTTGGGGGTAAGGGTGGCTGTTAGGTCAGGTCATTCTCACTGGTTTTGACAGCCATGTGGTCCTTTCACTACTGGCTATATGGACCAAGAAATTCAAGGCTACCTTGTCTGTCTGTATTTAAGGATATTTCCACAAATGCCTGTACCCCTTTAACTGACACTGTCAGGAAAAGGGCACATTACATGTCTGCCTAGGGGTTGAGATGAATATAAAGCCATGTCTCCTGTTTGCCACATCTGATTCCCCTAGCCCTAAAAAGGGATGGGTCATATCCAGCTGTCCAGCTAGTCAGGTGGTGGTGTAGCCTAGAGCAGCTCATCCCAGGCATCCTAGGGCTAAATAAGGAGCCCACTTGGGCCAGTGGGTGGCAGCTGGGGTTCCTAGGAGGATTGGGGACAACCATGCCAAACAAGGCAAAGAAAGAAACAGTGTATAAAATCAGAGCCTCATGCTGAATACCTACCTGCCCCCCACCACTGTGACATCCAGGGAGGTGGCCTACAAACTACCTAGCTAGCCAACTGGTCCTGAAGTCAGCCTCTGTAGGAGGAGTCCATTCCTGGCCGAGGCTTCAGACAGTCTCATCCCAGGTGGGTGTTTTCCTTAAGTAGGGAGTGTGGTGAAAACGCAAAACCTCTGGCACAGCCTGCCCACCCCCCAAATTTGCTGTCTACTCTTCAGATGTCCAAAGCAGTTTCGGGGGGGGGGGGACAAAACAAACAAACAAACAAAAAACCAAACAAACAAATCAGCTGCCACACTTCCAGTATATTACTCTGGATATCAATGACCCCCAGGTCCAGAATATCTCTATCTGCATCCAGGCCTCCTACAGGGGTCACGGATGAAGGAGTCCAGAGGAAGGCTGCAAGACCTGCACTGTAGCTATGGTGTGAACCACTAGTCACTGGGCTGGGGGAGAAAGGCTGAGGGTAAGAGAGGACCATTTTTAAAAGGAACAGTGGTCGCCCCTTCCCATCAACCCCAATTTCCAGGTTAGGTATCTAGTGGGCCAAGGAGAAGGGGCCCTTGGAGGCCCCCACCACACAAGGAGGTGGCGTGCTGGCAGACTGGGCCGGGAGCAGGCTTCATTGCTTTTATGGGAGCTCTGAGGACTGGCCCGGCCTAGGGTGGTGGTAGGTAGGCTTCAGAAAGAACTGAGGGAGAAAGGCCTGCCCGGGGTTCTGGAGCCACCGGAAGGCATAATCCTGGTGAAGGCAGCACAGCCAAGCTGAATTTCAGCTCTCCCGGGTCTGTTCATCTGCTGGAACAAAGGTGCAAGGAGCTGAGCAATGTAGTGGCCAGGGTGATGCGGGCAAGTCGGCCTACCTGGGTCAGTTTAGCCAACGCCTTCTGCCACTGCTCAGACTCTGCATGTATCCTTGTGGAAGGAACTGGTGCGATAGTCCAAAAGAGCACCACCCTGCGGGCTCTGCAGTAGTAGGGTCCACGGCTGGCAGGCCTTTGTAGCTGGGTCTAGTCCACACAGAGTGATGAGGAGCCCAGCCTCCACACTGCCTGGAGGGCGTGACCGTCCTAACAATTTCCTCTCCTACTTCAGGACCAGATTCTACCCAGACTGAGGAGTCAGCTATGGGCTCCCGTTGTACCAAGCGAGGGCACATAGAGTAAATCAAGATTTAAAATCCAGTTTCTGGCTCCCAACTCAGGGCATGTTCCCCTACTCAAAGCTGTCTCCGAAAAACTGTGAGAGCTCCTTTGATCTTCTACTTGACCCAGAGAAGGAGGGACAGGGCCAAGTCCTGTTTAATAGCTACAGAGATAAAACCTTAGTAGCTAGTCATTTGTCCGATATCATAGTGTGAATTCAAATGCACATTTGGGCCAGATATTAGTTGGAGAGGTGATGCTCTTATCCCACCTTGCTTTTAGGTGGGGTTTCCCCGCCCTTCATCTAGTTCAGGTTAAGATTCAAAAGGAACACGATAACACTAACACGCAAAGACACCATAGTAACACTGCCCGCCCAGATAACCGGGCTAGCCTCCTCCGAATGTTAACTGGATGAAGGACAGAGAGAACATCAAATACGACGGCAGGGAAGGGCTGGGATCTCCAGTAAAAGCAGGGCTTTTTCTGGGACTGGTTCTGTTCCCAGAAGCCTTGCAGAAGGATGAGGGTCGCTGGACTGCAAAGAAAAGAGTACTCTAATTAACTAAGCTCACTACGCGGGTAAATTGATCCACAACTCCACTCTCCATCGCTCCACACCTCCCCCAGGTGGGTTGAAATTGGCACCTACACAATCACGTGGACCTTTAGCCGGACCACACCCCCTGGCGGTTGCCGCCTGCGCAGGAACCTAGCACTTTTTCTCAGTTGGACTTGGCTTGAAAGGGATTGTCAGACCTTTCGCCGTGGCTGCGAGGCCAGGGGCCGGTGGGGCCCAAACCCTCCTCTGTCTTGCTTAATAAACCTGCTTTCTTTCTGACCCTCCGAGTCTTTTTTCTGTTTTGTGGCATTGCCTTTTAATCTCCCAGCACCCGCCGCGAATTTATTCCAAGACCCACAAGCCAAGGTCACAGAATGGGCGTGTCACTAGGACGCCCGGAGAGCGTGCCTATTCAGTTCACAGACAGTAAATCCGGAACAGGACTTCTCTCAGCGTCAAATGTCCCAGAAGGACAAACACGGGAGCTAAGACTCCGCCTTCTCTTCTTTGGCTCAGGCTAAGCGCGGCGTCCCCCGGCTGTCGGCGCCCCAGCCCCTGCCCCTTCCAAGATTGGCCACACCCACTGCTCCTCTAGTCGGGATCCTCCCTAGTTCTCCGCTGTCCCTGAGCGCGTACTGTGAAGTCCTAGGTCTCAATATTAGTTCCCATGCCTAACTTTTTTACCTTCACCTTCACCTCTCTCTCTTCTTATTTACATCCGCTCCTCGATCTCTTAACCAAACTGTATAATAAAGTTGGGAGAGGACTTTTTAAAACTACAACTCCCGGCATCCCCTGTGAAGGCGCTCTCGCGAGTTGTAAGGAGACACGTACGCGGAAGGAGCAAGCAGCAGCAGGCGGCAGAGCTGGCGTAAAGGGAGCTAGTGGTAAAAGGACCTACTTCGTGGAGGGGTGGCGGCCAGGGTAGGGGTAGGGGACAGACCCTAGACGTAGGGAGGGCTCCGAGGTCCCATCCTGCTCTCCTCATGTCCTGGATTGTTTTGGTTCCTTAACCCTTGGCTACGAGAAACTAACGTCTATTGGACAGACTCATTTGTGGGGTCCAGAGGGGTCAGCAACCAATCCTCGGAATCCAGAGATTTGGCACCAGTCCTCAGTACGGGCACTGCTGGAGCTTGTAGTGTTTGGCATGTCAGAGACATCTGTCCTTTGACTGAGTTTTAGCACATGCAGTTGTGGGATTCACATTTAGCACCCAGAGCTGTTAGGATTGGTGCTCATCTAATGCAGATTAGTGCTAGTACGCTGCTCGGGGTTCATTCTTAGGATTGAAATGAAATACCCGGGGCTCACGCGAGGCTTTTGCGGTTCCATATTCACCGCTGGAATTCGGAGCCGAACATCTAGAAAGAAGATGCAGACGCTTGCGAGTTATTGGGATGGAGGCTTCTGGTTGTTGATGTTTGGGGCAGACAAGGGAGTCCGTTGAGTTCCCAGAGTTTACAGAATTTCTTCACTGCCAAATGGTGGGGTGCAGGTTTTTGAAGGCTACTCAATTCTGGATTGGCATGAAATTGGTGGTGGTAGGAAGGACTGTACTGAACTTTTGAGTTTGCATCCTAGGAAAGGGCGACGCGCTGCGATTTGAAGTGTGAGATCTGAGTGTAATTCTCCTGTAGGCGGTTGAGGTTTAGGTAGCAATCTCCATCATGCTGAAAGCTGTGATCCTCATCGGAGGCCCTCAAAAGGGTGAGGAGCTGCTGAATAGGGGAAGGGGTAGGCTGGAGCGGTCGGTGGGGTTAGGACAGCAGGAAGTAGGAGGCTGAACTATTCTCCTCTCCTCTCCTCTCCCAGGGACTCGTTTCCGGCCTTTGTCTTTTGAGGTGCCCAAACCACTGTTTCCTGTGGCGGGCGTCCCCATGATCCAGCACCATATAGAAGCTTGTGCCCAGGTAACCCTGTAGGTTCTCACTATCACACTACGCTTCCCTCTCATCTCCTTCCTGCTGCCTGTCTCCCCTCCCCACCAAGGACACTTCAAGGGCTGTCATTCGCAGGTACCTGTGTGAGTGGCATTTCTTCGGGTGGTGCAGAGCTCCAGCTAGCCCTGTTGACTCCCCTGCCTCTTGCTGCTTGGATTTCACACCTAGTTTTACAGTGTGGAGTGTGAATCCAGGCAGGAAGCTAGAAGAGCATTTAGAGCCGTGGCATGGGGGCCTTTGTTGATGGTAAAGCGCAGAGCCCATGCTGCAGCTCCTTTTCTTTATTGCTTTGTAATAGGTGAGGTTTGGGCTTGAGTCCAGTCTCCCTTCTGTGACCTGGAGCAAGTGGAATTCTTACCTTTTTTGAGCTCTGGTTTTCTTATCTGTAAAGTAGAGATTAGACCTCCTTTGTAGAGAAGCAAGACTGTAAAATGCCTAATTCAATGCACACCCTCGATTATACCCTCGTCTCATGCTGGTATCGAACTGAGGATAATATATAATGGGAGATGTGCGTTTGATATGGTGCTGACTTGCAGAAACATGAGGACCCGCATTAGCTCCCCATCACCTTATATAAAGAGCCAGTCATGGTGATGGATACTTGTAATCTCAGCACTGAGGAGGTAGAGACAGGCAGGAGTCTGGGGCTTACTTGGCCAGCCAGTCTGTCCTTATCATTAGGTCTCAGACCGTGACACACACACACACACACACACACACACACACACACACGGTGGACCGCTCCTGAAGAGAGACCTGACCTTTGGCCTCCAGGTGGATGAATTCACATGGGCATGTGTGCCCACCCATGCATGCACACACATGCATGAGCTGCAGATATAGATCAGAGAGAGAGAGAGAGCACTTGTCTAGTATGTGTGAGGCCTTAGGTTCAGTCCCCAGTACTGAGAGAGAAAGAGGAGGCCCTGGATAAGGAAAGGGGGAAAAGGTGACTGGATTATACATTAATGTAACTTGGTAGCTGAAGTCATTCTTAGAGTGGGTTCCAGTTCAGGTGCATGGGAGAAGATAACGAAAAGGGGAGATTTAGACTGAGAGTTCTTCTATCTTCTGCATTACCCAAAAGAAAAGCAGGCTAGAATGGTTGACTACCCAGGATACACAGCTGAAGCTGAACTTGTATCCTCTGGACTTCTGGACCAAATTCTCCTAATTCCATCAGAATTTTTCTCTCCCAACCTCTTCTCTTGTCCTAGGTTCCTGGGATGCAGGAGATTCTGCTCATTGGCTTCTACCAGCCTGATGAGGCCCTCACCCAGTTCCTAGAAGCTGCCCAGCAGGAGTTTAACCTTCCAATCAGGTGTTTGAATGCATGAGCGCATGCACACACTGCACACACACACACACACACACACACACAGAGTCTCGAAGTTCTTGGAGTGGTTTGAGTCAGTATTTGTCAGGGTTCATTTCATACCCAAGGGATTCTTATTTTGGCCATCAGAATTGTTTAATATAAGGTTTCTCTGCAGGCCTTGGCCAGTACTTCTGACAAGGGCAGAGATATTGGGGGAGGATGAGTCCGGTACCCTGGCTCATGGTGTCTCACTGAGTTGGCTGGGGTTTCTGGGGACAGATACCTGCAGGAGTTTGCTCCCCTTGGCACAGGAGGTGGTCTCTATCATTTCCGGGACCAGATCCTGGCTGGGGCACCTGAGGCCTTCTTCGTGCTCAATGCTGACGTCTGCTCGGACTTTCCCCTGTGTGCCATGTTGGATGCTCACCGACGCCAGCGCCACCCTTTCTTACTCCTCGGCACCACAGTGAGAGAGAGAGAGAGAGAGAGAGAGAGAGAGAGAGAGAGAGAGAGAGAGAGGGCTGGGCGGGGCCAAAGGTTGAAGAGAGGCTGGGACCACTCTAAGTCTTAGAGTAGAAATGGCTGCTGGGAGGGAGATGTGCTGCCCCAACGGGAATGGAGGTGTCATTGGTAACCCTGAGCCCTTTGGTTGCTGGGAAGTAGGGAGAGGGAGGGCAGCTGTCAGCTCCCGACGCTGCTGAAGGCCTGTCAGTGTCAGAGCTGCGTGCCAGGTGTTAGAGGGGAAGGAAAGGAAAGGAAAGGAGAGAAAACAGCCTCGGCTGCCCTGGAGAAGGCAGGTCACTGTCTCGGATATGTCTGTCTCTCAGGCTAACAGGACACAATCCCTCAACTACGGCTGCATTGTTGAGAATCCACAGACGCATGAGGTGAGAGCAGAACGGGGGCTGGGCACCCCTCTGCAAGATCAGCCCCATACCTCTAGAGAATGCTGAGAACACTCTAAGGTGAACCCCATCATGTCCAGTGGATAGGACAGTGTGGGTACCATACCCCCTACCCTGCCCTTGGAACCCTTTAAGAAAGAATGACGGGGGGGGGGGGGGCTGCCAGTTCATTTCTGTAGGTGTGATGTCTTAATAAATGTATGCATGGGGCACTCTGGAACACAGAAGAGAGGCCCGGCGATGGCTTGAGTGGGGGACAGGGCTTCCTTCAGGAGCAGGGTGAGCAGGCAGAGAGAACAGTTTGTGCAAAGACAGGTAGGAGGTGCATGGTGCGCCATAATTACTGAGGTAGGAGCATACTCCCTAAGGCAAAGGGGCATTGTCTCTGTCTGTGAGAGTCCCTGTCCCTGAATCTCACTGATTTTGACACAAGAACCATTTGATTTATTTATAATTTAATATATATGTAATGTACACTTATGTGCATATGAATACACGCAGTTTTGAGGCTGGCATCAGCTAGACACGAGAGAAACAGAACCACGTTTCCTACCCCCCTGAAACCTCAGTCTACAGGAAAAAGAGTCAGAGGCCAATCCTTAGAAATGGCACAGTGGCCTGAGTGAGGTACGTCCCGAGGTCAGGGGTGACAGGCCCGAATAGCCACGTGGAAGTAGCAGGAGAGGACTGAGGGGTAACAATGTCAGCTGGGTTTCTAAAGGTGGGTTTTCCAGAGGAGGAGGGAAGGACATCCCAGTGGCCTGGAGCTGTGCTCCTGCAATGCTAGGGCTTAGGGAGGGTAGAGCAGGTAGCCCTCTGGGGATGTAGAGCCTGGTAGAGGCAAGGGGTGGGCTACCGTTTGGGCCTGGGAATGAGAGCGTGAGATTTTGTTGTTGTTGGTGGTGGTCCGCCCTCCACTATCCTTTCTGCTTTCACGTCCTTAGGTCCTACACTATGTGGAGAAACCCAGCACCTTTATCAGTGACATCATCAACTGTGGCATCTACCTTTTCTCCCCAGAAGCCCTGAAGCCTCTTCGGGATGTTTTCCAGCGTAACCAACAGGATAGGCAACTGTGAGGCAGCCTCCATGACCCTGGGACCCAACCCCAAACATCCTAGACCCCGACTCCTGCCCCCTGCCAGGCTCTGAAGGTTCCATGTCACCCTTCTCACCCTCTCTCCCTTTGCCCTTTCCCAGTGTCCTCTCTAGCTAGCCTCCCTAAGCCCCTCCCCTTCTAACCCCATTCTGTCCCTCTTCCTTATACACCCCAGCTCCTCCTCTGTCACTGCCTGCCTATTCCCCTTCTGGTCCATTTCTCTCCAGCCCTGGGTGTCCCAGAGACATCTTTCAGAACAGACGGCAACACACAGTTGGGTGCCCATGTGCTCAAGTGCAGACACACACACGTTTACACACACACAGGCTGCCCAGAGACCTGCTTGCTCATGTGAGGTTCGTCCTTCCCAAGCCTGAAAGCTGCCTATTAGGCTTCTCCCGCCCAGATCCCATCTCACGCCTCATTCATCTGCTGACAACCATTTCTCACTCCACCATGTCTCTGCTTCTCCCCATCTCTCCTGGCTTCTCTGTCTCTGTTTCCGCTGAGCTGGCATCTCTACCATCTCTTTCCCCCCTCTCTCTGTGACTGTCTCTGCCCTCACCAGCTGCCTTGCTCTGGGGTGAGTTTGTTTTTTTTTTTTTTTTTTTTTTTTTGTGCCATCCAGTAAGGGAGGGTGACTAGATGGGTGACTGGGGGAAGGGAGAGGTGACAAGGATGGGAGGAGTGGGATCCAGCTAGGCATGGGGCTCCCCAGTGAAAGCAGTCTATCAAGGGTAGGAGAAGAAGTCCCTAGAATTTGGATAGACCTTGATAGAGGAGCCAAGCTAGAGGCCTCGAAGAGGTGGCGAAAGCCCCTTCAGTTCTGATGTCTTCTCCTTTCCTGGCCAGAGAGGAATCTCCAGGCTCATGGCCTGGGGCAGGGACCATCCGACTGGAGCAGGATGTGTTCTCGGCCCTAGCCGGGCAGGGCCAAATCTATGTGCACCTCACTGATGGTATCTGGAGCCAGATCAAGTCTGCAGGGTATGTGGGGGTTTGGGAAGAGACTGCCTCTGATCTCGAGGCTCTGAGAGTGGCGTTGGGATGGTAGGCACAGGTCCTGCTGGACCATGAGTGTCTCACTCCCTTTTCCGACCCCTAGCTCAGCCCTCTATGCCTCCCGTCTGTATCTGAGCCGATACCAGATCACTCACCCAGAAAGGCTAGCCAAACACACTCCAGGGGGCCCACGAATCAGAGGTACCACCCCATCCCATCATTGCCATTTACTGTCCCACACCCTGGGAGCCTACACTCTTCACCTCAGGTGCGGAAGTAAAGGCTCAATCTCCCCCCACCTCCCACCCCCGTCCAAATGTGTTTTGAGGTATCTGCCCTCAGGTTGTTTCTTCTGCTTCTAGGAAACGTTTACATCCATCCAACTGCTAAAGTGGCCCCATCCGCTGTGGTAAGCTGTGGCCCCAACCTCAGGGAGAGGCTGTTGGGATTGGTGGGGATACCCAAGGACTGGGCTTAGATGCTGGTGCGTCTCTCCGCTTTGGCTCACCTGTTATGGGGCCTTGAGCATCCTCCGTCCCCCCATTCTCTCCACAGCTGGGCCCCAATGTCTCCATTGGGAAGGGGGTGACTTTGGGCGAGGGTGTGCGTCTGCGAGAGAGCATTGTCCTTCATGGAGCCACTTTGCAGGTAGGAACCAGGCACACAGTAGTGTGTGGTACCCAAAATGGCTGAGGGGGAGGGCCCAGGGATGCCTCCCAGTGCAAGAAGGGTGAGCGCTAGGCTCTGCATCTCCCTTCCATACATTCTCATGCCTACCTTCCATTCCACTCACCTTGAGCCATCCTATTTGACAGGAGCACACCTGTGTCCTTCACAGTATCGTGGGCTGGGGAAGCACTGTGGGGCGCTGGGCCCGCGTAGAGGGGACTCCCAATGACCCTAATCCCAATGATCCCCGAGCCCGCATGGACAGTGAGAGTCTCTTCAAGGACGGAAAGCTACTTCCTGCCATTACTATTCTGGGTATGGTTTGTGGGGGTTAGGGGTAAGGGTTGGGAAGCTCCACAGGTGATGTCTTGTATGTATCATGCACGTGTGTGCATACGTGTGTGTGTGTGTGTGTGTGTGTGTGTGTGTGTGTGTGTGTGTGTATTCTTTCAACAAATACTTACCAAGATCCTATCATGTACTCGGCCTGAATGAGTCACTGGGGGCTGAGACCAGGAGCACAGATGGGCCCCTCTTGATGGCCTAGTCATGGCCCAGGCTTCCTCCCCCATCACCTCTCGTGACCTGCTTGCTCCTGGTGCTCTCGCCCACGCTTCAGGCTGCCGCGTCCGGATCCCTGCCGAGGTGCTCATCTTGAACTCGATTGTTCTGCCACACAAGGAGCTGAGTCGAAGCTTCACCAACCAGATCATCCTGTGAGGGGGTGCTGCCCGCTCCCCTTTGGGCTACTGCCTGCCTGGCCAGCTCTGTCCAGAAAGGATCTGAGGAAACCAGGCAGAATCCTCCCTTGCAAGGAGCCACGTGCGTGGCCCGGGACTTCTGGCCTCCCTCCCCAGGCCCAAATAAACCCCTACGAACCTTGGAGCCGGCTTGGACTCCGCTCGTGCCTGGGCTGGGGGTGGAGGTATGAGAGGGGCAGCTGAGTCAGGCCCCCCCACATTAGCATTTAAATTGGAGTCCTTGCTGCTGGCTCATGAATAATGAATCCAGAGTCTTGGTAAATCTCCCCCTCCCACTGCCTCAGCCTTCTGTACTAGCTGCTTTAGAGGGAGACCCTCCAGGCTCCCTGGCCTGCTGGCCCTCTGACCAGCGCCCTGCTTGCCTGCCTCCCTGGGCCTGGCTTTATAGAACGCTGAGAGAAAGCTGAGGGATTTCAGTGGGCACACGCACACTTGCTGGGAGGCTTGGGCCCAGACTGAACACCCAGCAGCCCGTTCTCCTCAGCTCCTGCCAAGACCCAGCCCTGGCCTGTTTAACGCTTTGCCAGCTCCATCTGCTCCCAGACTGCCTTTGGGGAGTTGGGGGTTTTGCCCCCACTCCAGGGGTCTCCCAGGATCTGTCTCCCACTCCTCTGGCAGAGGTCTCTCGTCAGGAGGCGCATTGTCACCTTTTGGCAGCCTCAGACCTTCTGGCAGGTCATAGCCCTGCTCTTCACACGTCTCTCATGTTTGCCCATGACCCCAGTGTGCCCCTCTTGGCACCCCCCTTTCCACAGCTGTGGGTGCTGAGCTTAGTTGCCAGATGAGCTGGTAATGATCGTAATCTGCTAATTGAGAGGAATCTAATTACCCGGAGAGAATAGGGGGGCAGGGTTTGGGTGGGAGGCAGGAGGGGGTCCTGGCAGCCAGCTTGGGTGGCAGGCAGCAGGGTGTCCAGGTCTTGTCAACATCAGGGTCGGGACAGAGCCCAGGATCTCGTAGCTTCCTAGGCAGGAAGTTAGAAAGATATATAGGAGCTAGACCAAGGCTGACCTGGGGATTGGCCTAGATATGACCTCCTGGGTCCTGAGGGCTGGGAGACAGCCATGGGAGATGGCCCAGGGTCTTAGTCCTAACCTGTAACCTGTGTCTCCACAGCCCCTTTCCGTGGTTTCTTTCCACCTGCCCCCAGCCGAGACCTCTCATCAGCAGCAGAGAGTTGCAGACCCGCTCAGCCTGGGGTCACCTCCCTGAGGAAGGGGCTAGGAGAGGGTTGGACCACAGGGCCAGGCTCTGGGTCCCTCTCCTCTCCTCCCCCTATCCTGACCCTTCTGTTCCAAGTGGTTGGCAGAGGCCATGGCAGCTCCATCATAAATATGATAATTTAATTATTTTCTCAGCAAAACACCGTGAAATCCAATAAGTCTGTGTCAGACCCTGGCCCCCGGGAGCCCCCTCCTAGACCCAGTGGGGGTGGAGACATGATGGCAGGAGGCACTCAGAGGGGAAAGGGTCAGTGTTTGAAGGTGGGGTGAGGCAGGGAAGCTGAACCCTTCAAAACATTCCCCAAGCTGAGGGGGTCACTCATGCAAAGCATCTAAACAGTGAAGGGGGATGATGCCCCCATTTCTCCCCATCTGTCTAAGGGGCAACTCACACCCCATAATATGGGAACACCCTGCCTCAAGAGGTAGCAGGGAGCCCCCTTGTCTGCTACGCTGGGACCCGCACCCAAACTTGGTCTTATGGAGGTATAGGTGTAGGAGGGTACTGCCTCAGGGGTGGGTTTGAGAAGAAACTGGGGTGGGAAGTGGGGGGAAGCAGGGGGAGGGATGCAGGGGAGGGGTGTGTTCCTGCCATTAGTGCTTCCCCCCCCAGTTTCTATAAAAAGATTATTCTGTAAAATCAGCGAAGGGGAACGAGCTGGGGGCCGGGGAGGGGGTGGGTCCCTGGCATCAGGCTGGATGGGGCGACGGGAGGAGAGCTGAGGACAGGGACTGAGTATGGAGAGAAATTTGGATGGGCTTCAGGAGCAAGCAAGACAGGGTGAGCCAAGAACATTGGGTAGGGTGGGGGGCCTGGTCAGAGCGGGACTGTGTGGGGGAGCAGTGCCCTCTTTACCTCATGTCCTTTTGCTGGGGTTGCCCAGGGCCCAGTCCTACCTCTATGTTAGTTCCTCCCCCTGGCACTTAGCAGCCATTATGGGGGAGCAGATTGCATCCCCCTCCCCCTCTCTGGGAAGCAGGCACAGCTGGGGCCTGCCACATCTGCCTCATCAGCACGGAACACAGCTGGGTGTGCCCAGAGCCATGCTCCCCAAAACACAAAGAGGGCGGGAACCAAGGAGAGCCCAGACCCCTGAGATAGACACCCTGACACCTCTGCCAACAGACACTCCTCAAAGTGAAGCAACACCCACCAACACACGCTCCCTCGTGTGCAGAGACTGAGAACTGGCAAACACGCAATTACCCAGCCCCGCCTGCCACCCCCGCTCTCCTCCTGCAGCCCACTCTCTTTCCTTTCCTTCCCCCTAAGGCTGCCTTCTGTCACCAAGGCCTGATCTGAATTGTCCTAGGCTAGGTCTGGGGGAGTGGGGGGCTTTGTTGGCACCAAGAACACCCTTCTAGTTGAGCAAGAGACAGTAAGGGATGCCTCAGGGTCTCGGGGGCTCACCTCGAGAAGCAGCTTACCCTTCTCCCAGGATTGTACCCCTCCCCATCTCCATGCCAGCGGACCACCAACGACTATTCCTGTGTCTCGCCTGTGTCCCACAGGACACCACAAGGAGGCGCTGTGCGCTCTTAGTCTCTCTAGACCTGTTCTGAGCAGCTCCTGGGGCCAGCCTCTGCCAACCCTATTATCCAGTAGTCCTCTACCGTCCTCAGTTCATCGATTGGCTTAGCTATGCCACCCCGGGCATGTGTAGGGTGTAAGAGTCTGTCCATGACAAGAAAGTCCTTCTCCCCGGAACGGATGATCAAGAGTTTCTTCTTTCTCCTTTCCTAGTTAATAGCTCCTGATTAAACCTGCCTCCTCAAAGATCTCATTTCCCTGCTCGTCTCCTTGGCCGGGTGTCTTGCCCTCAACTTTCTCCTCCCTGCCCCCTCCCATCATCCCACACGGCACCCCCCCCCCCAGCATGCCCCTCAGAGCTTTAATCCCTCCTGCTGCCGCGCTGCCTTATCTGCTCCCAGCAGCTTTCGCTGCTGCAAAGCCCTCTCCCCCTCCTCCTCGGGATCTTCTCTCTCTCCTTCCTTCTCTCTCTGCTCTCTGACCAGCGCCCCCTTCTGTCTAGCCTCTCTGTCACCCAGACCCCCTTCTCAGGGCTCCCTGGCTGATGGCCCTTTGCCCTCTGTCCAGCCTCAGCTCAGAGTCTGGGGGATGCCCACCCACTCCCACTTCCCCGTTCTACCTCAGGCCACTCCACTGACCTCTCAAACGTCATCGTTTCTGGCCAGTCAGGATTTGTACCTTTCTTCTTCTTCCTGGGCCCCGTTTCCATGTTTTCTCCCTAGTTCTTCCAGATTCCTCTAATCTTGAACCCCAACCTCTCCATTCCTGGGGACCAACGACCTCCGCTTGAGAACGCCCAATTAGATGCTGTGCTTCCCTGGGATAGCCCAGGGAGGGCCTTGAGGGGGGGGGGTGTGCAGAGAGTACTGGTGACAAAGGGGGTAGGGCCTGACGGTGGGACGCTAACCCTCTTCTGTTGCCTCAGATCACGTCTGGGCCTCCCCATCCCCCTTCCCCGGGACTCTCATTAACCGCTTCTCCTGCCTCGTCCGTGGCATAAATAACCCAGATAAATCAGCCGCCGTCCGCCCCCCGCCCCTCGGCCCCGCACAGCCCGTTTGTCACCGCTGTTCGCTCGCCAGCCAGGCTTGGCCCGGCCAGCATCCCCCCCCCCCCCAAATCCTTGTCCCTTCTCACCCATGTCTGTCCCACACTGGCTTCCCACCCCCTGGTCAGCACCAGGTCCTGGTTTCTGAGCTCGGGCGGGTGGCAAGGAGGTGTCCCTTGGGATCAGGAGGCTGGGGATTCGATCTATGAATGCTCCTTAAGAGTTCAAAGGTCGTGTAGTTTATGAATAGAGCCAGCTAGCCAGGGAGTCGGGAGCCCACAAATGATCGGAAGGAGCAGAAATAGCTTCCTCTGGAGGTGTTCCTGGGCTGTAAAGAGGTTCCCTGAGAACCCCTTTAGGTTGAGTCCTGGGAGGCCTGGGTCTCCCCTTGGGGACATTTTGCTCAAGTAAAAGTTCTAAGCATCCTCCCAGTCCCCCCTGGCTAATCCATCCCCCTCTTCCTGTGGCCCCCACCCCTTCCCCGGGGTGGCTAGCCCAGCTACTCTAACCTTTGCCTCCCTTGCTCGCTACCTTTCTCTTTCCCAATTTCAGGAAGCCCGATGCACGACCCAGGGCAGGGAGAATTGGACTGAACAAATCTGAGAAATGGGAATAATTGGAGGGTAGAAGAGACTGGGCGGGCTCACGTCCTGGGGGAACGGCAGCCCCTCCCCACACACCCCGCTCTGGGATCTCTAGAAGCCCCTCCCACTCTCTCACAGCCAGTTTAGATCCCGGCCAGCTCCCTTCAGCCCTGTTTTCCCTCCCTGCAAGGGGCAGCTGGTCCCCTGGGAATGGGTGAGAGAAAAGGGGAGGGGCTGAGGGAGCTTGGGCGCAGGGCTGGGGTGGGGGTGGGGAAGAAACTGGGCCGGGCCCCAGGGACCAGCTGGGCAATGAGCCGGGGAAGCAGCCGGGAGGCTAAATGAGGGAGATTATCACCCAACTGCAGCCGGGCAGAGAAGGAGGCAGGCAGGGAAGCAGGGAGGGGGGGGGGAGAGGGGACAGGGCCAGAGGCGAAGGGGGTGCGGAGGGATAGGAAGGGGGCAGAAGGGGCTGGGGAGGATTGGGTGAAAAACACCAAGGGATGGGCTGCCCTCACTAAGCATAACCAGATTCCTAGAGGTCTGGGAGACTGGATTGTAGGGACTTGGGGACAATTAGAGACAGCTGGCCACCGGGCAATGGTGGGAGTCTGCTGCATGCAACCAACTGCTGCTTCATTCCAGTGGCCTGGAGTCCCCCACAGCCCCCCCCCCCCGCAGTTAGCACCCAACCTCTTTCCTTTTAAATGTGGAAGAACTGGAGGGGAGGAGAGGGTGTTATCTGGGCTCATGATGGAGGTCAGCGTGCGATGGAGACAGCTTGACCCGGAGATCTCAGCAGATAGCCAGGAATTCGAACAGGCTGTCAGGGCAGTAGTGAGCGCTGGGCAGGGACTGGGGGGCAGCTCCCACTTTCTTGGCAGAGCCCCAGACTGAAGTAACCTTAAAAAAGCAATTAAATCACCTTTTTAAAAAACCCAGTAAAGAAAAATCGATATTGGGAGAAAAGGGAAGCGAGAGGAGGAAAGGAGAAATGGTGTGTCTGTGGCTGGGCTGGGGTGGGGTGGGGGTGGGGCTTTGGAAAGGTCTAGGGGTGGGACAGGGAGGGGGCGTATGGGAGAGTATTGCCAGGGTATGGGGTCGAGAGGGAGCTGTGTGCGGTCACCTGGACCCTCGCATAGGAACTCAGCATCTGCTGCCAGTGCCAACTCTACTTTCTCCTGCTGTGTCCCAGCCAGAAGTAGCACCTGAACCTGTCCCCAGAGGTCTTATCCCCCCAGCTTTGGGAGCCTGCTGACCTGGACTCATGGGAAGCTTGTGGGGAAACCCAACTGTGGCCCTGGGAAGCCACTTTGCTGAAAGGTTGGGGACATCTAGTTAGAGCACCATGTGTGGCTAGGACCTGGTGGGTAGGTGGATTTCACACTGGAGTGACCCCCACGAGAAGTCTGACCTAGCCTTGCAGCCAGGGTGAGCTGAGCAGCAATTTGAACCCAAGGGAACCACTCTTGGGACCCTCCCTCTGGGCCAGGCTGAGACTGCGGGGACAGCCTGGCGCAGGGGAGGGGTGGCCACTGGGCAGCGCGTGGACCTCGGGCTCTAATCCCCAGCAGCTGCCGTTTCCCTCAGATCGATTCCCTTCTCACTTTTTTTTTTTTTTTCAGCTGCTGGTTCCGCGGTTTGGATCGATGGAGCTGCCTCCCCCTCCCCTCTGAGCTTCCTCTCCCTGCTGCTCATTAGCGCCCCGATTAATCAGCCCCCCTTTCCTCCCAGGACAAGTGCTGTCCCCCCCATGAGGATTCACATTTTCACACGGTCCCCCGGGGGGCACAAGTGGACTATTCTTGCTACTCCCAAGCAGGAGGTACCAACGTATTCCCCCCACACCTGGTGAGCCAAGAGGGGCTTCCACCTCCTCTTGTGGTGATGGCCCATGTGTCTGACTCCTCCTCCCAGATAGCAGTCTGCAGGGCTTCCCTGCCTGGCTCTGCCTGGGGACAGGGCATCCTTAGCACCGAGTTCCATTGAAGCCCCCATTCATCCTCACATTCCCTCTAATACCCTTTCCGCCCTGCTCCTCATTTCCGTCTCCCCTGCCTCGGAGATCTTTGCTCCCTGGCCTGGCTCCTCCAGCTCCCCTCCTTTTCCCCAAGCCCGGCCATACATAGCAAGGGACTTGGAGACTATAAGATAGTAAAATGGCCCCAGAGGAGCAGGGCAGCCAGGGCAGCCTCGGTTCCAATCACAAGAATGTTGGGATTGGGGCAAAGTCAGAGAAAAGAAGCCAGCGCCCCCCCCCCAGGTAGGGGTGTGGTGGGTGTTGGAATCAGCAAGGCTCTAGGGAAGGAGAGTCTGAGTGAAGCCACAGTTGTCTCCTAATCTTGCCGCCCTCCCCTTCCTCCCCTCCCTCATTCAAACAAGTGGCTCTCAAGGAGTTTCTGGAAGCTGCTGCGATTGGGGCAGTGAGATCAGCCGAAGGCTGGAGTCAGGAGTCAGGAAAGCCAGGAGCTGGGGAACAGAGTTGATTGGCCCTTCCTGGGGTGTGGTCCAGAAAAAGTGTCAAGGAGTGGGCTGAGCACCTTGAGCACAGCATTACTGCCCGAATGGCCTGAGACTGGACTCTCTGGGGCCCCCACAATTGACTAAGGTACAGCGAGAGTTTCAGAAGCACCCCTAATCCTGGGCTCTCCATCCTGGACTGGGGTAGGGCGGGGGTTTTCCCTCCCTGGCCTGGCTCCTGGTTCCCGTGCCAGTGCCCGACGGTGAAACGCTGTTGACATGTCCTGAATTATTAAGCACGGGGTGGGCTCCAGAGCACATGCTGAGCGGAGCGGCTGGGGCTGCGCGGCGTGGCGGAGCAGCGCTTGCTCCCTCGCTCACTCGCTTGCTCGCAGGGACACACGCAGGGGCTGACAGCTGTGCTGGTGCTGATAAGGGAAGCCACAAGGAGACGATCGAGGAGAGAGACAAGCAGCAGCAGAGGCAGCAGCGGCAGAGGCAGCACCGGGGCTGAGGAGCTGCTGGGAGTGGGAGTGACGCCCCCCACCTCGGGCCCCCACCCTGTCCCCATCCTCCTCCTGATTGCCCTGAGTTTAGAAGAGCAGCCGCTGCCACCACCACCACTCCGGAGGGCACCAGGGCTGCTGTCCAGGGAGGGACAGTAGCAGTGAGAGGCTCTGGCCAGTCCCAGCAGCCGGGGACAGATGCCGATCGAGATTGTGTGCAAAATCAAATTTGCTGAGGAGGATGCAAAACCCAAGGAGAAGGAGGCAGGGGATGAGCAGAGCCTCCTGGGGGCTGCTCAGGGGCCAACAGTCCCTCGGGACCTGGCCACCTTCGCCAGCACCAGCACTCTGCATGGGCTGGGCCGGGCCTGTGCCCCAGGCCCCCATGGACTGCGCAGAACCCTTTGGGCACTGGCTCTACTCACCTCACTGGCTGCCTTCCTATACCAGGCAGCCAGCTTGGCCAGGGGCTACCTGACCCGGCCTCACCTGGTAGCCGTGGACCCTGCTGCCCCAGCCCCAGTGGCGGGCTTCCCGGCTGTCACTCTCTGCAACATCAACCGCTTCCGGCATTCAGCACTCAGTGATGCTGATATCTTCCACCTGGCCAATCTGACAGGGCTGCCCCCCAAAGACCGGGATGGGCACCGTGCGGCTGGCCTTCGCTACCCAGAGCCCGACATGGTAGACATCCTCAACCGCACTGGCCACCAGCTTGCTGACATGCTCAAGAGCTGCAACTTCAGCGGGCACCACTGCTCCGCCAGCAACTTCTCCGTGGTGAGTTCTACTAGCTCCGTCACCTAAACCTGGGGTGGCCAGAGGCCGGAGTGGGGGAGGAGGGTGGTGGTACTTGAGGGCATCCTCAACAGGGCTTCCCTTCCTTCTGCCACCAGAGGCAGGCCTCGTGTCTCCCCCAGCTGGTGTTTCCTTCTGGCTCCTCAGCCCTGGAGCAGTGAATGCTCAGAAGGGCTTACCCTCGGTGGTACAGCTCCTCTTCGGCGTTTGCTGCTGCTGCAGTGTTCAAGGTTGGGGGCTAGGGCCACTCCTGGGGATGAGCCCAGGGCCTGAAGCTGATCTTCATCCCAAGGCCAGGCAGACTGAACGCTAGTTTGTTCTTGTTCTATTTTTCTTCTGGGGCTACTGGATTCTTCTTCCCAGCAAATGAAAGTGACAGGGGGAGAGGGTGTCTAGAGGGGAGAGGTGTCCCTGTCAAAGGAAGGACTCAGGGCTGCCTTCTGGGGAGCTGGCCCAGCCAGCCAGCTGGATGGAGACGGTCTTCGTGTATACTGGGTGCCAGTCTTTTCCATCTCTCCCTGTCTTTCACACACACCCCTTCACAGCCGCCCTCACACATCCCTCTTTCATGCTCCCCTTGGTCTTTCCTGCTTGCCAGTGCCCCCACCCCCTGCAGCCCCTGTTCCTGCTGCTCTCTTGCCTGGCTCTGACTCTCACTGGGAACCACTCATTCCCTCTATGTGCGTAACTCACCCTCGGAGCTGGCGCATGAACACACACTCGTTTCCTTGCATGCTTCCCCATCATGCACATTCCGTGTCCCTGTCACTACACCCATATGCACACCTGCACACCCACACACCGAGAGAGCTATTCATTCCATGCCTGTACCCCAGCTCATAGCTGCCAAGGATGGGGTCGTGCTTGGGATGTCATCCCAGCTCCTGACACCCCCCAATCTATCCCAACCTCTTTCCTCCGCTCTCCATGCAGAGACAACTGTCACCATTGCCTCCATGTACGTGAACACACACACATGTACCCTCCCCAGAAGTGGAGTACCAGCTCTGCCTGCTATGCTTGCACGCCTCCCACAGTCAGGTGTGTGAGTGTGCAGGGTGTGTCTTGCCCTCTGTCAGGTCTATCAGGGCTCATTTCACCCACACTCACAGCTATTATTCACAGTGTGCTCGAGATGCCTGTCCCCAGTCCCCAGTTGACGTCTATCTTTATGTGTGTGTGTGTGTGAGAGAGAGAGAGTTCCGTCCTTGTGACTGCTGGCATATGAGCAAATGTGTGGTGTCAGCCCGGTGCCCACTTACACCCAGTCTCCAGTGGCAATGGGTACTTTCCCTCTTAAGAGCCTAGTTCCTTACCCACAAGCTTTCCCTCACTGCCTCAGTGTTACCAGGAAACATGCACCAACCAGGTTCCTGGCCCCACCATGTCTGCAGTGTCTAGGGCCTCTTGCTTTGGGTTGTGTGGGTGGGTTCGGTGGGTGGGAGGAATTAACTTGAAAAGAGGGGCAGAAGGGAGGAGATTGTACCAGAAGCGGAATTAGGGAATACCAGCCTGTTGTCTAGCTACACATTGTCTTCTAGGAAAATGAAATATCGCTTTCCAAAACCAGAGCTGAGAGAGTCCCTAAAGAGGAGGTGATGTGTGGAATATGAGGGTGGCCTTTGGGGTCCACGGGACTCCTGTCTTGCAGTCTCACCCCTCTGTGATGGGGGTGGGGAGGAACTCAGCCTCAGCAAGTGCTGCTGGGACAGAAATCAATGGGGTCTTTGTGTCCCTGAGTTTGTGTCTTAGCTCCTGTTGGGGTGGGCAGGAAAAGGGAAGGGTAACGATGACACACATCAATGGAGGAGAGACAGAGGGCACTTAGGGGGTGAAGGTTAGGTGACAGAGGGTCTCTGTTAGGATAAGGTGTCCAGAGAAGACAGGGGCAGGGATTCCCTTCATCCAAGCTGAGAGTCCCTGGAATCCTGAGGATGACTGGGGAAGGGGGGGGGGGGAAGGATAGTTTTCCCTAGGTCCTCTGGTACATGGGCTGGACAGGGAGGTCGAAGCTTGGGCATCTCTGCTGTGGAGCTGTCCCAGGAACATCAGAGCAAGTGGGGCAAAGCAAGCACTTGGCGGGGGACAGAATTCCCCTTTGGGGGTTCCTGTTCTCCCATGCCCACCCTAGCCTAGACTCAGACTCCTGCCCACACCCATCCCTGACCTGCTGCATGTAATTCCTCCTGGACCTGGAGTGACAGCCAGGAACTGGGCTGGGGCCCCTGACGAGGGAGAAGATGGGATGCCTTTCCTGAATGAGACTGGAGCAGGGGAATGAAGGCTCGAGGCCTCTGGGGTGGACATGGGGTCCATCAGCAGCTCTGTGTGGACATGGGGTCCATCAGCAGCTCTGTGTGGACATGGGGTCCATCAGCAGCTCTGTGTGGACATGGGGTCCATCAGCAGCTCTGTGGTGAGGATGTGGGCTACGCGATGGGGATTTGAGGGTCTTTGGTGAGGAGATGAGAATGTGAACCAGTTGGGGTAGCACCTGCCAGGGAGTAGGTGGTGATATGGCCAGTGGCTGTGACAGACAGGCTTCGGCAAGGGACCATTATGTGTTTTCTGTTGCTTTCCCTGTTTCCTCCTTCCCACTCCCCACTCTGCTGTGACCTTTCCTCCGGAATCCAAGTTAATAAATGTCACATTTTCCAGCCTATTTTTACTCTGGGTAATGTGCCCTCCCCCAGTCCCCTAAGCTTCTGCTCTTGCTTCTGGTACCAGTGAAATCACTCTCACCCCCACGCTCCCAAATATCCCTTCATTTACCCGAGTCAGCCACTCAGAATGCTGCTCTTTGTACCTACACATGTTGGGTTCCTTGTCAGGACCTATGGGGAACAGCAAAGAAAGGGGAAGCCCTAGTCTTCAGCCCCTGCCCACAAGATGCCTTCAGTCTCATGGAAGAACAGGGATGGGGATGCTCAAAAGCTTAAGCAACCATGCAAGAGTTAATCAGCCATGCAAGCAATGTCATAAGGTGCCAGGATTAATTGCCAGATGGGGTTCATGGCTGGTAAGAGTCCGAGTTCAGAGAGAGAGAGGCCACTCTGGGCTAAAAGAGGGCTGGGAAGGCTTAAAAGATGAGGCAGTCTGCCTGAGGTTTGAAGAGGAGAGAAGAGGGCAAGGTTTCTGAGGGTGCGGGGCTTTTCCACACCCCCATCCTCCATGCTGGCCCCTGGCTCTTCTCATCCACTGAGCCCCACACCAGCCCACTCCCACCTCAGACTTTCGCCACCACCCCATCGTAGAGGGCTCTTTCCTTCCTTCTTGATTCCACTTTCCCCCAACTGTGTGCCAAGCTCCAGTTCCACCTCCCCCATCATGGCTCATTCGCAGCCTGTCGACTTGGTAATCGCTTTCTGCCTGGCCTTCATTGCTTGATCTGTGCAACGCAAAGGTGGCTCTAAAAGCCAGCATCTCCTCTCAGCGGGGGGGACTGTACACCAAGTGAGAGTTCCGGAGCTGTCTGAGCATGTGGACTTGAACCTCAGTTCTATTCTATTTCGTGGCCTCGAGGAAAGCGAAATACTCCCATGAGCATCCATTTGTGTATTCAGTACCTAGGCTATGGGGAGGTTGTGAGCTCAAGATGCCTGAGAAGAGTTTAGCACCCTGCCTAGCACGCACACAGTATGCACTTCGCAAGCATCAGCTCTCACACACACCACTACCTCGGCTCCTGACCATCTTTTAACCTCACTGTGCTCAGCATCACCCGATGGCTTCTGATTCCTGCTCCAGAACGACACTGCTCTCCATCCCCTAGTCCCCCCCCACTCTCTGACTCTCGTTCTCCCCTCTGCAGTTATAGCCCTCCCAAGCAAGCATGAATACGTACATATGTGCATATATGCTAGACCATAAACCTTCCGTGGTGACAGAAACGTCCTATGTCTGTATTGTCCAACATGGTAGTCACTAGTCACGCATGACTGTTGAGCATTTGAAATGTGATTTGGCATGTGCTACTAATGCATGTTGTCTTGGACAACATACTGGTGAATAAGGCTCAGATTGCCTGGCTGAGGCAGGGCTAGAATTACTGATAGGACTGAAGGATATACTTATGGTGATGTGTTGTGGGCTGTGATTGGAAGTCAAACCAAGGTTCCAGGTTAAACTGAGGATGGGGGCAGTGTCTTGAAGTTGGAAGCTTTGGGGTGTCTGAAAGCATCGTGTGAATGCAGATACTTCTTTACCCAGAGGCAAATATGACTTTGGTCTCTTCTTTTCCACACCCCTGCCTCAACATTGAGGCAGGAAGAAGGAGGGAATCCCTCAGGGAGTGGGGGCAGGTCCCAGCTCCTGGTTGTAGGACTCCCCAGGATCAGAGGTACAGACAGCCCCTAGAAGGGTAGGGGGCCCCGTGGGTCCCTCACTGTCTCCATCCCTCTTGGCTCTCAGGCTTCCCTCCCCCTCCCCCTCCTTCCCCACACGCTGGTGACTGCCGTGACTATTAATCACTCGCCCTGTTCTCTTCCTCTCTACTAATCAGGCACAATTAGACAAGGCCTCTTCCAGCTGGGCAGTCCCCCCTGCCCTCCCCTCCCTCACAGCCCTCCCCATCCGCTACCCAGGACAGCTCTGAGGCAAGGAGAACTTGATACAAGCCTCTACTTTGGTTGCCCTGACTCCCAGTTTGGGGCTCTTCAAAAATCTCCTCCTTCCGTCCGTTCCTTCCTTCATCCCTGCTCTTGTCTAGTGCTGCAGTCCAGCCAATATTGGCAGGCTCTTCCTCTGACCCCCTGCCATTGTCTACAGGAGGAGCTATCCCATGCTCACTTTCCAACTCCAGACCTTTCCTATATCCCCTTGACTTAGAAAGGGGGCTGTTCCTTCTGACGTTGGTCCAGGCCTTTTATATACCAGATGAACTTTGTTAATTCTGCCTGAATCCCCATTCGGTCCTCTGCCCCTACGGTCCCATTATGTCCCGAGGTGTGACCCTTGTGCACATTTAGTGAACACCTGGTAGAGGGCTGCTCCTGCCTTGGGGAGCCAGGCAGGTAGAGTCAGTGAGAGCAATACAGTGAAGGGTGGGGGTCTCAGCCTCATTTCTAGCTAACTGTTGCCCTGTGTGAGGGTATCGGTAGTCTTCTGTGATGTCAAATGGACCTCCAAATCTAGTTTCTTTCAATAAAAAGTTCCCTGGTTTTAACAACCCTGTAGGGTGCCTACAGCTCAGATGGAAGAACCCAGGAGGATACTGCACATCTCTTACTTGGCAATAGTTGCTGTTCCTCGATACCTCCTGGAGGGGGCGCTCTCATTCTGGCTGCATTGGCAGTGAAGTTGGTAGGAACTGTTGGGGAATTATGCCGGAAGGGAAGGGCTGGGGGAAAGCCTCCTGAGAGGGTTGGTCTCCAAGGGCAATGGGGAGGGTCATGAGAGGCATGCCCCCACCCGGCCCCACTCCAGAAGCCCTGTGGCCTCTTCATTAATCAGGAATCAGCCCCGAGCTGGGCTCATTATCAACTCAGCTTCTCCTCTCCCTGCTGGAAGATGCTGATTAGCATCTGAAGAAATGGCCCCCATACATACCCCTCCTAGCCTCTTTATGGACCCCCCCCCCCAGCCCTGTCCTTGGGCTTCCAGGAGGAACCTGCCCCCTCTCGTGGTGGAGAGCAGAGCTGCATGACCTAGGTCTGGGTGTGGGGCGGGGGGAGGATAAGAAACCTGTATGTAGGGTCCTAGAGATCCCAAAGCAAGTCCACCCTGTAGGTTACTGGACCCACCCCTGGACAGGGAGTGGAGCGAGTGGGAACGGAGATGAGGATGGTCCAGGAGAGATGGGCAGCCTCCCTGGAGGAGGAGGAGGAGGAGGAGGAGAAGGAAGAGGAGGAGGAGGAGGAGGAGGAGGAGGAGGAGGAGGGGGGGGGGCAACCTCAGGTGGGAGAAAGATCAGCTTTTTCCGCCCTTCCTGGCTCTCCTGCATCCACCTCCTTTCAGCACCTGGACCAAGCAGGTGGGGACAGCTAGCTCGATGAGCGATGGGCGGGCAGAAGACAATCTCATCTAAGAGAATTGTTGTGCATTTTGTTGTCATTGTTTTTGCGTTCGGTGGGCTGTGACAAAGGCTTAGGGTCTTTAGAGTATCCCACCCAGTGCTGTGGGGGTAGGCAGGAAGACAAAAGAGTCTGAGGCAGAGAACAGCAAAGGTCTAATGCTGTGTGTCTTCTAGAAAAGGCCAAGGATGCCAGCATGTCTTCCCTTGGCTCCCAAATAGGGGGTAGCGGACTGAATATCCAGTCCACCCCCTAAATGTTCACAGTGCCCTTGGGACACCTCTTTGGGTTGGAGGGGGAGCAGTTCCAGAGAGATAGGCACAGGCTGCGGCAGGCGAGGCAGCAGCGAGAGTTCAGAGAGGAGCCACGGGATGATTAAGGGGAAATGGAGGATTGATTTAGGAGGAAAGATTAAAGGAGCTAAATCCGTGGCGCTTGGCTCAGCGGTGACTAAGCGTGGACAGGATAATAGCTTACAAATGTGTGAAAGGTGTAAATACCAAGCGGGGGGTGGGGGAGGCAGCTTGGCTGGCCAGGGGAGTGGGTCAGGGTACCGGGCAGACCCCAGGGAGGGTTGGAGACTCTTGGGGGTACGGCACGGTGGAGCAGGCCTCTCCCTAGCTGGGATGCAAGTGGAGATTGAGGTGTTTGAGAGCCTCTGGTTTCAAAAGGAGGTTTCATTTCTGGGGCCCAGCTCCCTAGACCTCCACATTTCACTCCAGCTGGGCTAGAGACAGAGGTCGCGGGTTCAAATCTTACTCAAGCCCTACAGCGCCGGCCCAGCACCAGGTCTATCGACAGTTTCCAGGCTCACTGGCCACGCCCAGCCCTGGTCCCCAGCTCGGTTTACACCCGTCGGCACTGTCCCAGCTCCCGCCCCTTTGATCGCCTCCCGGGCCGCAGCGGGCAGCGGGCGTCGGGCGACGGTGTCTCCCTCCGCGGTGGAAGCCTCTGGCGCTGCTGTGTGCACGGAGGTCACTTTGCAGAGGAGCCGGGAGCCGAGGGAATGCAAATGAGGCGAACCCAGGGAGGAGAGCCGTGGAGGCCGGAGAGCCGTGGAGGCCGAAGGAGACGGAGGGAGGGCGCTGCTCCGTGATGGATGCCTGCCCCGCGGGAGAGGCAGTCAGCGGGGAGCGTGGCCCGTGGGTGCGGCCTCGTGCGGGCAGCTAGGCCTGCGTTGCCAGAAGTGCGTCTAGGACAGGCGTTCCTGATGGCACCCACCCACTCGTCCAGAGGACGGGGACACACACACACACACACACACACACACACACACACACACACACGAACTACTACTACCACCACCACCACTACTAACCCAGGTCTCCCCAAGTCTTGTTGGAATTGAAAACTCCAGCCCACCAACTGTGAGTGTGAAACTGTTTGTGAGTGTGAAACAGCTCTGTTTACATCGAGTGGTGGGGATGCCAGGGAAGGACTTAGTTACCAATTAATAACATTATCGCCTGCAAAACTGTCTGTCTGTCTGCCCAGGAACAGGTGTAACTGCTTACCTGGGTCCTGGAATTCTTCCTTCATCCACTTGGGAAGCACCCCTGAGCTCCCCATTTCATACTTCCACTTCCTGTGCCCCCCTCCTATGCTGGGCCTTAGCCAGTTCCTCTTTCCCATCCACCATGGTTCTCACATGTACGTTTGAACTGACACTACCACCGTTCCCAGATGCACCTTGGAGGAAGGGTCCCTGAAAACCAGGAGGGTGGCATTGGGCACTGGGAACTTCACTCAGGGAACACTCCTACTGTCAGACCTATTGGAAGTGGGGGAAATAGAGTTTCTTCCCTAAGTCCATCGGCTGCCTCCCGGAGTGGTGGGCCAGCCAGCTTATTCCAAGATGCTTTCATTCCCCATGCAACTGGAACCAAACCCCTGTTGCATCAGCAGTGGCCTTGGCTGGGATGTCCATCCCAGCATGGCCCACAGCCGGTAGTATCTATTATGTGATTGTTAGGTTTGTGTGTTCTGTTCCCTCTTGTGGACCTGTCACTTTGAATAGGCCTGGTGCATGGTGTAGGTGCATGAATGGATGCATGCTTTCATGTCAGACAGCAAACTCCTCGAGACAGACTTTTTGTTCCGGATTATTGTATCCCCAGCACCAGTGACTGACACATTATAAAAGCTCGCGGTATACTGTTTGACACATGGGTTGTTCCAGTACCCACCATTCTCTGCTCTGCTACATCATGTGACCCTGGCCAAGTTTCTTACCCTCTCTATGCCTCCACCATCTTGTCTGTGAACTAGGGACAATGGAAATAATGTCTATCACTTTGTTCCCAAGCATTAAAGAGTTCATTTATGTAAAGCACTCAAACCTGTTCTTGGTTCATAGTAGGCATTCAGAAAATTAGTTGTTGCTAACATGTTATTGTATCTCTTTTCTCATGCCAGCTTTGGAGGGTACCTGATTGTCTTCCCATTTCGCAGATGAAAAGTAGAGGATCAGGGAGGTCAAATGACCGAATCTGAATCCCATAGAGTTCAGTAAAGCACAAGTCCCAGCGGTAAGCCAGGCTGAGCCTTCTTCTGCTGGACCTGTGCGTTTTGCTCGGAAAAAGCTCCATGCTGATCAGCTCCTAAGGGCAGACATCTTTAGCAAGAGGCAGAATGCCCCGTGAAGATGGGCCCAGTGGGAATCCAAAACTGAAGCAGCTCAGCTGTGCTGTGAGGCTGGAAGCTCCCTTCCTGTGGTCAGCCCCCTTCTCCGAGTGCCTGCCAGGCATCTCTCGGGGATTTATCTCTCATCTGCAGTCCCGACCCGAGAAGGAAGAATTGCTTGTTGCCTTTTATGGAGGTGCAAACCAAGGCGGAAAGGGATCATCCAGCACCCGGCTCGTGATCACTGCCGCCAGTTGTTGGTTAAGGTAGTGGAGGAGGTGGGGTTTGAACTCTACCATATCAGGCTCCAAACTCTTCCTTTTCCCCCACGTTCTGAGGCTTCTGTACCCATCCCCAGCCTCACAACCAATGCTAGGGTGTCAGGCTTATGACTGCAGTTTACAAGTGTCTACTTAAGGAGGGGAGTCTTACTGTGTTGCCCCAAATTCCTGGGCGGAAACAATCCTCCCGCCTCAGACTGCTAAGTAGCTGGGACTACAGGTGCTTGCCTTAGGGCTTGTTATTGTCTTCTCCTTAGGAGCTTTTCCACCCAGAGTGCTAGTCATGGCTGGATGAAGATATGCCCAACCCCGTCTATTGGTCCACAGTGAACTCCAGCATACTGCAGGGTGAAGGGGAGTTCATTCCAGGGCACCTAAGAAGGAGGCATAGAGATGGGCCCCACAGAAGAGGGCAGAGGGATAAAGGAGAGGGGTTACCATCCACAGAGAAGTAGCTAGGAGGGAGGTGCTGGGGTCTTGGCAGAAGCTGGGTGCCCAGAAGGCTGTGGAGATAAAACCCAGGCTGCAGATTAGCTATGGGATTAACTGCTTGGTCCTTGCTGCTTCTGGCTGCTTCTTATCTCCTGGAGGCCCAGGGCCTTCTCCCACATAGCTGAGCCCTGGCCCTACTAATTGGCTATTAACCCTGTGGGCTCTGTGGCTACAGGGAGGAAGAGGAGCTAGGGAGGGCTGAGGGGGGAAAGCCAGCAGCCAGGCAGAGAAAGCTATCTTGGGAAATGGGAGCTGTGGATGGATGGAGCTCAGAGGGCTGAGAGAGAAGCCATCGCTCAGGGGAGCAAGCTCTGGACAGATCTCTTCCAGCTCCTGATCATTGTCTCGGGAAGATGGGGCGGGTTGGTGTGTGTGTGTGTGTGTGTGTGTGTGTGTGTGTGTGTGTGTGTGTGGTGGGGAGCCGAGAATAGAATAGGGAGGACATCTGGGTAACCTCAGGTCCATAGTAAAATCTAGGAGGAAGACAAGATATAGAAACTGAATACTCACATGCAAGGATGGAGAGAAAAGCAAATAGGATAGAGGCAGAGAGGGCAAGGGACCAAGAGCCAAGCAGCATCTAGGATATAGGAGAGAGAGAGGGATGCTCATTTGATGAACAGGCTGTCCAATGGCTAGAAGCAGGGAAACTGAGTCCAGAGGGACACCTGGCTGGGTGCTTAGAAAAGGTAGACAGACCAGGGAGCTAGAGACGTGGAGAGATAGACAGATCAGGAAACAGGCAGGGACTCAGGCCAGCGCTTGGGGAAGATGGTCAGAAGGAGCAGTAGAAGGCTGGCTAGAGGAAGCTGGCAGAGGGAACCTAGGTGTCCTGTTTATGGCCCATCCACTTTCAGCTCAGGGAAGTTCCAAGAGGTTACACACTCCAGCTAGGGCTGATAGCATGCGATTGGAAGCCAAGATAGAGAGGTGTTAGGGTTTTGACAGGATCAAGGCCCCATGGGCAGCACGTAGAAGCTGAGGTTATCTAGAGATGGCCCTTCCACCAGCAGGACACTTCTTGGCCCGGAGCCAACCCTCTCTGTGATTGGGCCCCTAGGCTCTCAACTCTTGTATACACATTCTCCTTTAGGCCAGTCCATGGAGAGGGAGCAGTGGCCAGCCAGTGGGACCTTGTGGCTAAACAGCCGTGCCGTCTCCATGGAAGAAGCTGTGGGCTGTGTGTGCTGCCACCAGAATTCTGTCACTTAGGAGCTAGTGGCTGACTCCACGACCAATGCCCGGGCCAGGGACTGTCTCCGGGGCAACGACGTGCTCTTCTCAGCAGTAGGGCTTGACCCAGGCTGTGCAGGTGGCACAGTCCTAACAGTCTGGCCTGCCCATTCTTGGTAGAGGTGTCCTTTGAGCCTGAATGGCGTTCACACACCTTCTTTGTCACTCTCTGCCCCCATCCAACCACTTCATCAGCTTAAGAGGCAATCAACCTCCTCCCAAGCTAGGTTTGAGCAGGAGGCTAGACTCACTGTCCAGCAGCACACGTCTGTGTGCATGTAATGAAATACAAACCTATAGTCTTGCTCTATCCAGGGAGCGTGGTTCATCCCCTGAGCCCACACTGGGTAATTCTACAAGGACTGATTGTATTGTACACGAGGTTCGGTCTGGTTCAAATCTCTGTCTTTTGCTGGCTGTGCACACTTAGCCAAGCGACTTTCCCTCTCTGAGCTCCAGTTCCTTCATCCTTCACAGGAGTAACAATAATTACCTCGTGTGGCTTCTATAGAGGCTCCAAGGAGAAAATCTATCAAAAGACCCGAGATGCCGGGCGGTGGTGGCGCACGCCTGTAATCCCAGCACGCGGGAGGCAGAGGCAGGTGGATCTCTGTGAGACACATACTCATGTATGAAATTCTAAAAAGAAAGAAAAAAAAAGAAAGAAAATTTTGATCTGGGAGAAAATGGGGATGTTTGATCATGTTTGCCCTTCTCCTGCTCTTCGCCCCTCCTTCTGATCCCATTGAACTTTGGGAATGCCAAGAGGGAAGGAAGCAGGAACCCACACTTCCGGCAGCTGGAGACCCCCGAGTGGGGCTAAGCTTCAGAGAGACTGTGCTGGGCAGACACGAGTGAGCGGCATAGACCGGGGTTCCCTCACACAGTCTGGGCCTCATTTACCCTCTCAACTCAAGCGTGCACGCAGAACTGGCTGAGTGGGCAGGAACTGATTCCAGCATCTTTTTGGCCTGAAAAAGGAGGATGTTGGGCGCTTCTACATCTCCTGTATCTGCCCTTCTTTTATCACTAGGGAGACAGGAGTCTTGTACTCAGCCCACTTCAGGCTCCTCTCTCTCCACAGCCATGTCCCAAGAGACCATGACTAGGCCCAACCTGTCTTGCTTGGCTCTTGTATCTTCTCAGTTATTTTCCGTTTCAACACCAGAGATGGGACAGGGGACCTCCCCCTCACCAGGCACTCACTCTATCCCTGAGCTATGTTCCTGGTCCTTTTCACTCATTGTTTTGAGACAGAGCTTCACTAAGTTGCTGGTGCTAGACTTGAACTCAGTTTGTAGCACAGGCAGGCCATGAATTTATAGTCCTCCTGCATTGGTCCGGAGCTGCTGGATTTGCAGGCCCGTGCCTTGTTCAACCAGACCTTTCTACTTCCTGTGCAGTGCATGGATCAGCAGGTTTGTAGAAACGCAGACTTTCATTCCAGGGATACCGCCTACCTCTATGCATTCAAGCAGAAGCGGCACTTTACAAAGGAGATCTGGGTGCAAAATGGCATTTGGGAAGCACTAATCTCAGAGACCTCTGCAAGCTGGTTCCGATTCTCTGCGTTTCTGTCTCCTCGTCTGCTGAATGAGGAGATAGCAATACCACCCTCAAGGTAGTTGTGAGGGTTCAGTTGGACTAAGCACAGAGCCTAACATGCTTGGGGTACTTTGAAGGTGTCTGTGATGCCCGCCCCGTGAGGTCCCCGTGATGCTCCCCAGGAACATGCTGTGATGGAGGGTACGGGTGGAGACAGAAGTGGTACAGATGGGTCCAAGGACAGGAACCCAGAAGTTAGGGAAGGAGGGGCGAGGAACGGAAAGGCAGAAGACACTGAGAGGAAGGGACTGAGGGACGGAGCTGAAAGGAAAGGGGACCAAGGGAAAGGAAGGTCCAGTATGAGGCACATCCCATCTCTTTCCATCCTGAGGTAGCAGCTGGGTGGTCTGGGGTGGGAGGATGAAAGCAATGAATTATGGGAGTGGCTGGAGCTTTGCATCCCCATGAGTTCCATCCAATCACCAGCTGTGTGGCCTCATTAGAGTCACTTGACCTCTCTGAGCGGCAGTTCCCTTCTCTGAAGCCAAGGTCATCAAACACGTCTAAAATCAGAGTTCCTGGGTAGACGACACGGCGTAGCAGTAGATGTTCCCATGTTTTGTAAATGTCAAGGTGCCTGCTCTGCGTATTTTCTCGTCTCAGAAATCAGTTTGGGTGAAGGAAGTACTGGGGCGAGCTGCAGATAGCTAACTCACTAGAGGAGGGAGGACAGAACGCCACCCCTCAACATGTCCCTGGGGGGGCTCCTCGGATTGCTTCAGAAGTCCACCTCCCAGCTCTCAGCCCAGCCTCTTCCTTCAGTCTCTCCGGCTGCTGTCAAGCCTGAGATTTCCCTCCATGCCACTTCATGCCCCTTCCCAGCTCTTACAGTGTGAACACGTGCGTTCCCAGGAAAGGGGTGGGGGGAGTGTTGGAGCACACTGACCCCTTGCCTCCAGAGAAGGTGCTGCCTGTGATGGGTTTGACCCAGGGGCACGTCTCTGTGGGGTGAGCTAGGCAGGGGGGAACTAGAATCCACCTCTTTTTCAGTAGCTCTCCCAGTCCAGCTGCTCAGTGACTCTAGGCAGCCCACTAAAACCCGCAGGCTGAGCCTGTGCCTTCATCTTTGGGTCACCAGCGCCATCTGGTGTTTTGGGGAAGAATGCTCATCGATGAGACACGATCGGGGCTTTGGATAGGAAACATTTCTGAAAGCCCTACGAGGGATGAGCATAGGGGACACCAGGCAGGCCCCCTGCTTTTCTACAACTTGCTCTCTAGTGGAGGGCATGGTCAGTGGACAGGGAAATGAGCAGATGACAAGGCCTCAGGTCTTGATTCATGTACTGAACAATTTAACAGAGTGAGCATGGGTATGATGTGAGCAGGGTGCAGGGCAGCCGGTTCTGCCACTCCTGGAGAGGGCGCCACAACCAAGGTCTGAGGTGAATAGGAGTATCCGATGCTTGAGTTTGTCACCGTTCCAGGAGTGGTGAGGCAGAAGAGGGCCAGGGTCATGCTGAAGGGCAACTTCAAGGCTAGGGAAAGAGTCTGACTTCATTCTCTGGAAACTGAGGAGCTATCAATTGTTTAGTTTGAAAGTAAGTTTTACTGAGGCTGGGGGATGGCTCAGTGGATGAAGGGCTTGCCATACAAGCATGAGGGCGCTCTCCGGCATTCACATAAAAAGCTGGGCACGGGCCAGGCGGTGGTGGCGCATGCCTGTAATCCCAGCACTCGGGAGGCAGAGGCAGGCGGATCTCTGTGAGTTCGAGGCCAGCCTGGTCTACCAAGGGAGTTCCAGGACAGGCTCCAAAGCTACAGAGAAACCCTGTCTTGAAAAACCAAAAAAAAAAAAAAAAAAAAGCTGGGCACGGGGACATGTGATCCCCACAGTGCTGGGGGAGGGGACAGAGACGAGAGAATCGCTGGAGTCCGCTGGCCAGCCAGCCTAGCTAAATCGACCATCTCTGTGCTCAGTGAAAGGCTTTGTCTCCACAATAAGGTAGGTGGAAGGTGACTGAGGAGATACCTGAATGTACACACTGGGTACAAGTGCACACACGCACAAAGAATAAAATAAGTTTCATTGTGTGTCCCTGAGGTTTATAGCATGATGTGCAAGCTACAGATAAAATCTGGTGGAGGCACTTGGTTGGCTTGCGTGCTTTGACTGCTGTGTGGAGAACGGAAGGAAGGGATGAAGGGGAGCCAAGTAGGTGGAGATCATGTTGAATTTGCAATGGGAGAGGAAAAGATGCAGATTTTAGAGATCCTAACTAATAAAAAAACTAAGTAGCAATAGGAGGACCCTTTACTCAGTGGTGGGAGGGCAAGGCTTGGGGGGGGGATAGCAATAGTCTGAGCCTGGCATGGGGGTGCACACTTGTTTCCCCAGAGCTTGTGGGTTAGAGCAAGAGGATTGTGAACTCAAGGCCAGCTACATGGGGAGCTCTTGTTCACAGAGTGCAACAACTCTTGGGTAGGGGAATTCCTGGGGTGCTGCAAGGTCTTGGGGAGGAGCAGGTCCAGCTTGAACTACACACAGTGAGACCTTCCAAAATACAAAAAAACAAAAAAAAAACACAACAAGGTTCTGTTACTGATACGTTCTGTCTCCCTCCAGGTCTACACTCGCTATGGGAAGTGTTACACCTTCAATGCGGATCCTCAGAGTTCACTGCCCAGCCGGGCAGGTGGCATGGGTAGTGGCCTGGAGATCATGCTAGACATCCAGCAGGAGGAATACCTACCCATATGGAGGGAGACAAGTACGCAGGCGGGGAAGGGAGAAGGGCCAACTCAGGGGAGGGGCCTGGGTCTGGCTCTCTGCCTGGAGTAGGTTCTGAAGAGGTCTCCTCATCTCTGCTGTGCAGATGAGACGTCATTCGAGGCAGGTATCCGGGTGCAGATCCACAGCCAGGAGGAGCCTCCCTACATCCATCAGCTGGGGTTTGGTGTGTCCCCAGGCTTCCAGACTTTTGTGTCTTGCCAGGAACAGCGGGTGAGCATCCCCAGCTAGGCCTAGCCTGGGCACAGGGCAAATCTCTTTTTGAAGGGATGCTGGCCAGATCTGCCCTGCTGGGGCTATTGACACTAGAGGACTGGCCTCGACTGACACACTTGGCCTTGACCTTGTCATGCCCCATCTCTGCAGCTAACTTATCTGCCCCAGCCTTGGGGCAACTGCCGGGCGGAAAGCGAGCTCAGGGAGCCTGAGCTGCAGGGCTACTCCGCCTATAGTGTGTCTGCCTGCCGACTGCGCTGTGAAAAGGAGGCCGTGCTGCAGCGCTGCCACTGCCGGATGGCGCACATGCCAGGTGGGCACCTCCAGCCCGTCTTTGGTGCCACGCTTCTGGGCTCTTGAGCTTCCGAGAGCCGAAACGTGTGTACAATATGTACACACGTCTACACTCATAAGCATGTGCTCAGGTGTATATCTGGATAGTTATGCATGTTTTCATGTTTGGGAATGCATGAATATACATGCTTGTGTGCATGCTAGTATATATTTGTGTGTATGTGTGTGTCTTGGGGTTGTGTGCATGAACTTAAGAGTGTACACATGCTTGTGCAAGCAAGTGTATGATTAGATGCACATGTTATACAATGAAAAAACAATTTTCACTTTTTTATGTATGCGTGTGTAGACATTGATCTGTTATGTACATGTGCAAAATAGGCATATATGTGGATGCCCACGTGGGTGTGTGGTAAAGGAGTAGGGAAAGGGCTGTGGATCTCAGAAACACTCTTCTCTCCTTTCAGGAAATGAGACCATCTGCCCGCCAAATATCTACATTGAATGTGCCGACCACACACTGGGTGTGTGCCGCCTTCCCCCTTCCCTGTCTCTCACCACTCTTCACCCCTCCATGTGCCCTTCTCCTCTGTGTCCTCTCGCCTCTCCTTCCAACATGTCTGAGGGGGTCAGGTCTTGCTGAGGTTGAACTGTATCTCACACCTCAGGGGGGCGGGTCTCAGGGCTTCTGCAGGTCCAGACACTTGGATAAGTGGTGAGAGACCATGGGGAGATGTTGCAGAGAACAGAGAATCCAAGGCTGGGAGTGAAGGGCTGGGCTTTCCATCTCAGTTCTGCCAATGAGCGCTCTCTCTCTCTCTCTCTCTCTCTCTCTCTCTCTCTCTCTCTCTCTCTCTCTCTGAGAAAGTGAAATGACTTCTCTAAGCCCTAGGAAAAATACATTGCTAGATGCCAGTATGGGTAAAACAAACTCCATCTTTCCACAGGCCTCACCTGATCTGTAGCTCGCTCATCCATCCATCCATCCATCCATCCATCCATCCATCCATCCATCCATCCATCCACCTACCCACCCATTTAACAATCAACTGATTGATTCATTCTCTAGACCTAGCCAATGTGTTCTGAGAGTTGGAAGTGAGGAACCAAGAGCCCGGCCCATGAACACTTACTGAGGACAGATGCGAACCGGCTAACAGTTCCTGAATAGGGGTATCTCAAGGGTGATATAAGGACCTGGGGAGAGACACGTAGCCCCACTCTGGAAAGGCAGGGAGGATTCTACATGGAAAGCTACATATTGGCAGAGATTTGAAGGGTTGGTTCTGGGTAGGGATAGCATGTCCCATGTCACAAATATCTTGTGACTAGAGAAAGATGATTTGTCTAGGCACCCAAAGGTCAGTGTGGCTGGAGACAGAGATCAAGGGAGGGAGCAGAAAGTAGAAGAGGGAGGTTCTGGGAAGCCAACAAGGCCTTAGGGCAAGGCAGAAAGGTGAGAGGGTGGGATGCAGAGGGGACCAGCCAGGGGCTCGCTGCAGAAATCTAGATGTGATGGGCCTCTGCGGATGCACTTGAGATGCTGGGGTAGCAGCCTGGTATACCACGATCTCCTCTATGCCCCCGTACCACCGGCACCTGTCAAGTGCGTGAGTGAAGAAAATTAAACTAAGGAACAGATGTAGCAGCTGGAAAGGGAACCACAGGTGCGTGCGGTGAGAGCTTCCAGGATTAGCGACACCAGGGGGCATTCGCTTTTGGGCTTGAAGGAAGGAAGGAAGCATCATAGAGCTGAGAGAGAGAGACAGAGAGACAGAGAGAGAGAGACACAGAGAGAGACAGAGATAGACAGAGACAGACAGAGACAGAGAGACAGACAGAGACAGAGACACAGAGACACAGAGAGAGACAGAGAACACCTAGGGCTGTTTGAGAGGACTGGCTGGGGGCAGTGCAACACCAGAGGAAGAACACAGCCTCTGCCTATCTGTGGCTGGAGACTGGAGAAACAGATACCTCTGCTCTCTCACTTCCTGACCTGCCTGACCACAGGCTGGAGGGCAAAGGTGTCAAGGGATCAGCAGCCTCCTGGGGAGCATCCTAGCGTATCATATGTGAATCCTATCTGTTCTGTCCATTCATCCATCCACCCATCTCCCTCCCTTCCATCCCAGCATCCTTCCCGTAACTCCTCGTGGGTCTGAGAGCTCATGTTGACTAATTCTGACAGATACGCTCTCACCTTCTGAGTTATGGGACCTCCTTGTCCCAGGGAGCTGCGGACAGAGGGAGAGATTTGTGGAGGTGCTGCTGTCATGGGTAGTTTAAGGTCGGTCTGAGGGGGGCCCCAGCCAGCATTAGAAGGGTGGCGGATCTGGCCCTTTGAATGGACTTCCTAGCTCAGGATAGACTCCGTGCCTGTCCCTACAGCCACTGGGCCTGGGGGCCACCGTCCTCACTGCAGCTGGTGTCTCTGTGTTGCAGATTCCCTGGGTGGAGGCTCTGAGGGTCCATGCTTCTGCCCCACCCCATGCAACCTGACTCGCTATGGCAAAGAGATCTCCATGGTCAAGATCCCCAACAGGGGCTCAGCCAGGTACCTGGCGAGGAAGTACAACCGCAATGAGACCTACATACGGTAAGACATGCCCACAGATGGGCTTTGTGAGGAGGGCCCTTCAGCAGGCCCGGGACATAGGAGAGAGTGAGAATGAGCCGCCTCTTTGTGTACACGGGGTCTCCTGCCAGGAATGCCAATCACAGTCTTCCTAACTGCCATCCTTCAAGTTGCATCCTGGTCCACTTCCGGGAAAACCCTTCCCAGTCCACGTCTGAGCTGCCACAGCTCCTTGCACATACCCCCGCCACTGCATTGTGTCAGACCCATTTCTATGTCTTTCTCCTCAGGCCAGCCTGGGCTACCTGAAACTCTTTCTCAGAAAAGCAAAGCAGAGCAGCCACAACAAAACCACAGAGCTCACCCAGCTGAACCTAGTTCCCTTTGGGAGTCGGGGTCACCAGCTCCTAGCACATAGGGGTCTTAGATCAGGATCAGCTAGCTAGACTGAGGAGGATGCCCCTGCCGGTTGTCTCCTCAAATTCAGCAGCCCCACACAGGTGTCAATTCATGTCTCCTAGGGAGAACTTCCTGGTCCTAGATGTCTTTTTTGAGGCCCTAACTTCTGAAGCCATGGAGCAGCGAGCAGCCTATGGCCTGTCAGCCCTGCTGGGTAAGCCCTGACCCTTGCCCCCACTCATGTGTGGATCAGCCCAGCCTGTTCCCACTGACCCTGCCCTCTTGCTCTTCAGGGGACCTTGGGGGACAGATGGGCCTGTTCATTGGGGCGAGCATCCTCACCTTCCTGGAAATCCTTGACTACATCTATGAGGTAAGAACACGGAGGAAAGGCTCCTGCGTGGGCTGGGCTGGCTGGGGAGTGGGCTCAGAGTTCTACAAGTACCTGGGGGTCTGGCTCTGAAGAGGTTGGATTGGGCATGGGGACTCCTAGAAGAGGGGTTGCCAGGCACCAAGTCCTATAACTAAGACCCTTCTATACCCCAACCTTGACCTGCAAGGTCTCCTGGGATCGACTCAAGAGGGTGTGGCGACGGCCCAAGACCCCACTGAGGACATCCACTGGGGGCATCTCCACTTTGGGGTTGCAGGAGTTGAAGGAACAGGTGAGTCACCTGCTCTCCTCCCAACCTGGAGAGCACCCTCTCTCCAGGGCCACTTCCTGAAAGTTTCCAAGGCACCACAGAGAAGGAAAAGTCATGGCTGAGACTTGAGTACACGACTTGACCACTGTCCCATCCCCTTTTCATTTTACAGAGTCCCTGTCCAGGCCGGGGGCGTGCTGAGGGTGGGGGGGCTAGCAGCCTGCTCCCCAACCATCACCACCCTCATGGCCCCCCGGGAAGCCTCTTTGAAGACTTTGCTTGCTAGGATGGTGCTGTGTGGGGAAGAATCGTGAGTCTGGGATCCTAACCAGGCGCCACACATCTCCTGCTCCTGAGCGAGACAGAAGGCCTGGGGCAGCCCAGGGCTCAGGGTGGGGGTGGTGCTCACTGAGAGGCCAGGACTGGGGTCCTGCTCTCCCCAACCCAGGCTCGGCTGCCTTGAACAAGGTCCTTCTTGTCCACACTCTCTGCTCCCAGGCTTCAGTCCAGGAAGGACTGAAGACCAGACTAGAGGCCCCTGAGGAGGGGAGGGAGGAAGAGAAAGACAGGGGAGATGGAACCCTGGCAGGGCCCCTCTGTACATTTGTATATATTTAGGGACTGGGTGGGGGTGGGACAGACACAGAAGGGTGGGGTTGCGGGGGAGGGTGACGCAGGATAGTCAGGGTCCCAGCCCTAGCGACTGAAGACAACTCCTTGGGACTAGGCATGCTGGGCTGGTTCCTCTCCCCTCTCTCCAGGCCCAGCTCCCCTCTTGGCAGGGGGAGTGGGTGGCCCAGCAGGCCTGGCCCAGCTCCCAGTTCCCCCTGTAGCAGCCCCACCTCGAGTTCCCTCCACGGGGAGTGGGAAGATGTTTCCGACCTTGGCTGAGCTTACCTGGAGGGGGAGTGGCCTTCTCAGTTCTTGCTCCCTAAAGACTGGTTTTATAAAGTGCAGGCAAGACTGGGAATAAAGAGTCACAAAGAATTCTGTGTCTGTGTGTCTGTCTGCTTGTGGTGGGTGGGTGAGAGAGAGCTGGCGTACACTTGCTGGAGGCTGGGCATCTGTGTGACTTAGTCCCTGTAAGAAGAAATGAAGGCACACACAGAAACAGGCTCCTCCATCCTCAGAGTCAATTCTCCCTACTCCCATGCCTATCTTGCCAAAACTCTGAATTACCAGTCTACACTCATTAGTCCACATGTAGCCAGTTTATTAAAGCCAGGGCTTCATCACGGATCCAGAAGGGACAAGGTGGAGATACTGTGCCCCTCCTTTCTCTGCTCCCTCCAACAACTCATCTACAGCCCAGCCCCCCGGACAAGATCCCAGGAACTATGGCTGGCGTTAGGCATAAATACATAGAGGCCATAGCCTGAATCAGCAGCGTCAAGGGGGCAGGGAGACTGGACAAGAAAGGATGGCTCTAGGGCACCTCTCTCAGGGCTTGTCCTGAGCCCATGGGCCCACAAAGCAAAAGACAAGGGACCAGTGGGCTGCCCTAGGGTCTGAGGCTACAGCCAGCCCTGTCCAGCGAGGCTGGCGTGTGGCTCCAGGTTATCGGGGAAGAGCAGGGAACAGGTGTGGGGCTTAGGTGCTGTTGCCCTGTTCCTGCTCAAAGAGTAGCATGGCAAGCTGCGTGCGGGAGCCCAGGCCCTCAAGCACGCTCTGGCGGCAGCGGTGGTACAGATCCTCACTCAGCCGAGCGCTACACGGTTGGGCCCGGTAGCGCTGCAGCAGGGCCGGTTCCACTGCCCGCAGCACATGCAAGCTCGAGAAGCGCAGGAACAACTCGTACACATCCAGGCTCTCCAGCAGCTCCTCCTCCTGCTCAGAGGTCGCCGCCAGCCGTCCGCGGGCTGCCACGTAGTCGGAGTTGTAAAAGCACGCCTCACTGGCAGCCTGGCGGTCAAAGTGGCCAGTATCCCGGCCCAGTTCTGGTGGCCCAGGTCCCTGGGGTGGAGCCACGGCAGGGTGGAAGGCCTGGAAGTGCATGGGAAAGAAGGCCTGCCAGCCAGAGATGGCATGCATGCGACAGCGGTTCAGGAAGTCAGATGTGAGCACTGTGTCTGGCCCGGCCAGCAGGAACAGAGTGTCTAGTGGGTGCTTCTTGGAGAGCAGATCCATGAGACGCAGCGGAGAGGGGGCAGCTGTCTGCACACTGAGCCAGGGCACTCGGGCACCGGGAAAACGCCGTTCTAGCTCCGCTACGTGGGCCTTGACAGGTGCGAAGACATCCGCATGGGCTGCCCGCTGGGCCTGGCGGGGCTCGTACAGCAGCAGCAGAGTCAAGGATGCTGCATCTCCGGGCTCCAGCGCTGCAGTGGCAAAAGCATCTAGGAAGCCAGAAGCCAGGTCACGCTCGGCTGCGGCGAGCGGCAGTAGCACAGTAAGCCGAGATGCCTCAGTGACATAGGGCACCGGCAAGATCTCCACTCGGCTCAGGGGGCGGAGAAGCTGCACCCTTCGGGTGAGGGGCCAGCGGCCACCCTGGGGTGTCAGTGCTTCCAGCTGCAAGTCTAGTGTGTACTCCATGCCTCGGGCTGGATCAAAACGCCGGTAGCCGTTCACTAGCTGCTGCTTCTGGAGCCGCAGTGCTGGCTGATAACGGCGGTTGAGCTCCTCTAAGGCCGTCCCCAGGACATCAGCCACGTCAGCCTGGTCAGCCCCACGAAGTGGACAGCGGGGCGAGCCATCGGCACAGGAGAAAGTGTACTGTTCCGTGAAGTAGTCCCAGCGTAGAACCTCAAAGCGTGAGGCTGGGCGAGATGGTGCCGGAATGCCCACTGGCCAGGCAGAAGCCCGTTCCCCATCAGCAGCCAGTCTGCTTGTATTCTGGATCTCCCACTGGGCCAGAAAAATAGATCATGAGCAAACTTGGGAGCCATATAGTCAGAATCCATCTAGAGGCTATGTGGGCAGTGATCCTCAGGGAGGACCTGCAGCCTCCTGCAAACCTCTGCTCACCCAAGGGCCCCACACGGTCTCTCCACAGGTTGAGGCAGCTTGAAAGTTCAAAGTGGAATTTCCTGGCAGACCCACAGAGGTCAAAGACCCGGGATTTTAGCGCTGCCTTTTCATTTCCCATGATCTCTAAGAACCTGTTCCCCTTCACCCCCCAACCCTCAAGCCCAGACTGTACCTGCAATTCTCGAATCTCCTGGTAGGTGCGGTCCAGCTCAGCCCGGGCAAAGGCCTTGTGCAGCTGGTACATGTGCACAGGGTCACGCACAGGGTAGGCTGTCACGGCACTGCGGAAGCGAGGGTCCCCTTCCTGCACAGGCTCCCCAGGGCTCAGCTCCAGATAGTTGTAGTACACTCCCTGGGGAAAGAAAGGGAGGGATCCATAATGGGAACAACAGAACTGTCTCCCCTCTGTCTCTTAACCAGCGTCTCATCTCCTAATCCTGTGACCGGTTATGGACTTGGGAGATTTTAAGTCTATCTGATCAGTTGATGTTGTACAACCCTGGTCAGATCTTTTTGAGCTCATCTGTGAAAACTGTCTCAGAGGTGTCCACAGAACTAAATAAAATAACTGATACTGAATACATATAATATGCACAGATCTCTTACTGTTTCCTAATCCCTATACATCCCTGCCTAGTAACTGTTTCCATCAGCATTCACGATGCCACTGAAGCCCAGAACTAGTAATTTACCTAGGACCACTGGGATTTTCAAAAACGTTAGATTAACATGGAAACGCAGGTCTGTGTCTCTACCACCCCATAGCTCTCCTGGGGAGAGACACTAGGGGGAGGTTGTCTTCCTACCTCATGGTCACCAGTACAGCCCACGCCTGTGGCATCAAGGATGCACCGTCCCAACCACTCATCTGGGCGAGCACTGACGATGTCATTGCGGCAGCTTTCCAGGTGAGGGCGCAGTTGCTGTAGCAAGGTGCGAGACAGTAACACTCCAAAGCCCCCGTGGCAGTAGCGGCCTCGGGTGCTCTCTCCACCGATGAAGTCCTGGGGCCGACCAAGATAGAGATGGGTTGCCGAGGCAAGGCTGAGGTGGCCAGCTAGACGTTCCAGTCCATGCGCCTCGGTGTAGGTGGCATCAGGCACTAGGAAAAACCAGTCAAAGTCATCGCCGTGTTGCTCCAGCAGGTGGCGCAGCGCCAGGTGCAGGTGTCCGATGGGCCGCTCTTCGCCCAGTGTCACCACGACCATGCCTGATGGTGTCCGGCGGCCCCGCGCACCGGTCAGGAACACTACACGCTCCAATCGGTGTCCCAGAGTTCGGTTCACAGCCACGCCCAGTGTAGGCAACGTGGCCTGTGAGGTCAGCACTGCTACCAGCAGCCTCTGCCTGATGCCCAGCTCCGTGCTGATATACCGAGTTCTGAGAAAAAGACAGTTAACGAACAAGATAGCACACAGGCTCCGCTTGTTATTTCTTCTCTGGGCCTGTTTTGCACCCATGAATAGGATAAGAACAACATCTCTCCCACGAGGCATGAGAATTTAAATGAAATACTGGTCTTTGCACTGGAAGATAGCAAGTTCCATGCAGGTAACAAAAAGAGATTTTAGATCTAATTCCAGATTTCACAGGCTAGAACTTGTGTCCCTGAGCATGATACTTAATTTGAGCCACCTGTAAAATGGGATTGATTGTACTTAAACAGCAAAATGCTTGGCACATCGTGCATATACTTCCTACTATATGAAGATGCTGTCATCCCCCTGAGTATGTCCTATAATGATGTGTAGGAATTTATGGCATAGTGGTATAGAGAATGTCTTTCTTGGAGGGGCGAACTAAGACAGTAACTCACCTTCCTAAGGTATAAGGTAAGTTGTACAACTAGAATTCACTGTTTACTTAGGAGAAATTACTTCAATTCGTGGGCAGAGTCATCAACGTGATGAGTACGTTCCTCCCTCTCCCATCTCATCCCAAAGTGGCCCTGGAAACCCATCGAGGAATGAAATACAGGTAAATTCCAGGTCCCTCCTTTTTCTTTCCCCCATCTTTATACACGTATCCTCCTTAACACTAATTTCTCTAATCGTAAACAGACCACCTAGGAGCTAGGAGGGTGTCTGGGGAACTATGGGTGCAGCCGTTTTAGCTCAGCTCAGATCCGGATATGATCCAGAAAAGGCTTCAAACTGGTCCCCTGGCTCCCTGGAAAGCAGGGTCATAGGAAGTAATCGAGGCCCAAGGACTTCCTGGCCAGCCAGCCCCTTCCTTCCGGAGCCTGACCCGGCCTCCGGTGGCCTCCCCAGCGCGCGCGTCCGGGCTGGTACCCGGGGGGTGGGGCGGATGGAGCGGATCAGTACCTGACGGCCTTCTTGGCGGCCTGGCCGGGCTGTGCGGGATGGTAGGGCAAGACACGAGGCTCCCAGCTCTCACCGGCGCCTGCGCCGGCCCCGGCTCTCTCGCGCTCCGCTCCGGGCTGCACCGAGTTGGGCCGGCGCGCCGCGTTGGTGTTGCCGCGCGGCGGCAGCTCAGAGTCTCCGGGTTGGGGCGGCCCTGGGCCGCAAGGCTCCTCCACCCAGGTGACGCTGAGCAGGCTCAGGGTGAAGCCCAGGGAGATACCCACGGCCACAGGCCCCGCGGGCCGCAGCACCGACAGCAGCAGCGACGCCCGCATGGCGTCCCGACAGCGGGCCCCCGTCCCCCGCGCAGCCCGAGGAGGCTCCGAGGGGGCGGGACCGGGGAGGGGGCGGATCCGGAGGGCCCGGGCCCAGCAGGCGGGCCCCCTCCCTCCCCGCCGAGCAGAGCCAGCAGCGAAAGCCGGAACCCCCGCGCTGCTCCGCTGTCCCTCCAGCTGCGCTTCGCCTCCGGGCCTCCCAGGCGGCTGCTGTCCGACGTGTCAGGCGAGGGCCCCGCCCCCGAGGTGGGATCTCAGCCGTCAGCTACCGGAGAGGGAGGAGGGGGAGGAGGTTAAAGGGGAAGGACCCCCGGAAGTGCCCCCTCCTCAGTGCCGGAGAGGCAGACGCCGAGGGCGGAGTCCCCTGCTTCCCCCGGCGTGGTTGGTGCGTCCCGGGTGACGTCAGAAGCAGCCTGCCCCTGCCTGGATGGTGCACCCTGAGTGACGTCAGGAGCAGAGACCGGAGCTGTCCATCAGCACCAAAGGCCGCCGGCTGGCTCAGGGCATGGGGCCGCGGCTCCGGGGCAGCCCGAGCTCCTGCTCCTGCTCCAGCTCCTGCTCCATTCCCTTTCCCGGGCTGGGTCGGAGACCCCGGGCTGTGGGGCTGCAGTGCCAGCCGGTGTTGGAGGTGGAGCGGCGACGCCGTCGCACAGAGACCTGTCTCTCCGGCCCAGCAGCCCCCTTCACACGGCGGACTTTGCCCCGACCCCAGTCAGTAGGAACCTCTGGCGTCCCACCACCCGGGCTCCTCCGGTCCTTGAACAGCCTCTCTTGCTCGGAAGCTCAGGTCACCTCCAGCCCAGGTAGATCTTGGACAATCCCAAAATGAGCCTTCACAGATGGTGCCCGGGCTGCCTCTTTTTTTTGCCAGCAGCGCCCTACCCTCGTCTGGCCCCATCTAGTCCCTCTTTTAAGTCCATCCCAACCGCCTCTAGCCAGGCACTTGTTTCCCTTTGTCTTTACTCCGGGTTCCGGAGACGCTTCCAGCGCTGCCTGATGTGGGCACCATTCCTTTGTCCACTGTGCCCTTGCTGAATTCCCCCACTCGCGCTGTTTTCCTGGTGGAGACCCACGACTGACTCTTGACCCCAATTTCCTTTCTGTCAGGTTGCCCTGGTAGGGTGACCCTCTTCCATTCCCAGCACTATGCCGGGTACTATGGAAACTCTGCGGTTCCAGCTGCTGCCCCCGGAGCCAGATGATGCCTTCTGGGGTGCACCCTGTGAACAGCCTCTGGAGCGCAGGTATCAGGCCCTGCCGGCCCTCGTCTGCATCATGTGCTGTTTGTTTGGAGTCGTCTACTGCTTCTTTGGTGAGAGCCCCCCTCATTCTTCATCTAGTCCCTCCACTGTTTCCCTGAGGTTCCTTTTTCTGGTGTCTCTCAAAACATTTTCAGCCCATCCCACCCCCGTGGCAATATCTTTCTCTTATTGATCCCAGGTATATTTGTAGATCATTAACTCTGGAGTCCACAGAGCACAGGTTTTAAATTAGATTCTGAGTTTGAACCTGGCTCTATATGTTAGTCACTGTGATGTAATGGGTACATTAACCTGAGTCTCAGCTTTCCCACCTGGACAAAGGCAACAATGTTTGTCTCATACAGGCACAAATTAGTAGGTACTCAAAGAATAGTAGCTATTGTAGTGAAGATGTGTTTGGATCAGCAGGCTAAGCAGACACTGAAAACCCTTAGCATGGTGATTAAACATGGGCCCTTACAGCAGGGCATATTGTATGGTGGGGGCGAGACCTGGAATATTCACACTTGTGATACATATTAGTGTGGGCTGTATGGTAGTCACACACATGGAGATCGCCTACAAGGCAGATTCCCATAAGGATGGGTATTGTGAAGAGTTGTATGGGGGAGGGCGTGGTATGTCTGTAATCCCAGCATTCAGGAAGCTGAAGCAGAGGAATGGAAGCACGAGTCTAGTATGGATTACATGGTACAGTGGTGTGTGTGTGGTGTGTGTAACTGCAGGAGTTCAGTTGAACAGGTGAGTGTGGGTCCAGTTGACAGCTCTCAAGGTCTTGGCTACCTTCCTTAAAGAAAAGTATACCTTTTCTCATTTCCACAGAGATATCACATGGGTCAGTGGCAGCTTAGAGTAAATGCCCAGGGGGTTCTTCAGAAAGTTATAGAACTTCGCAGTGGAGACTGTTTTCTATGTGTAGGGACCCAAAGACAGCCTCCAAGCAGATTGTAAGTATTATAACTAGTTTGGGCAAAATGGCTGGCAGTTTGCTCCAGTGTGGCAGACTCTATACCTTCTGTTAGAATAGTTGGAAATTTGGGGTGTGGGTCAGATGGTCTTACTTTTACATTTTTTGCAAAGTGGGCAGAGAAATGCTCCCCCACAAGAGTTTAGGATACGTAATGGGTCTTCAAAGGTCTCCATCCCCTCTGCTCGGTGTATACTTACTCCTTCTGCATGGTGCTCTGGACAGCTTAATTCCTTATCCTCAGCTCCCCCATCATCCTACCCATTTTGGATGCTCCTACCATGGGATTCAGAGACTTTTTCTAAACTCTGTTTCTCTCTGACTACAGAGCCTTCTGGGATCCAATACCCTCATGCTTGGGACCAAATCTCCCTTTTGTCTTTAATAATCGTAATGATTCTCCTTCAACCTGCAAAGACCTCATCGCCCCATAACCCAGCTCTGCTATCTCTGCAACCTTCCAGAAGTGCTTTAGGTCTGAAGCCCTATGACCAAACAAGGATCTCACCTTGTATGGGATGTAAACTTATGTGACCTCATCCTTATACATAATTTTTTCCCCTGACTTCCATGTTCTTCATCTCTGACTAGTCCTCCTCAGAGGCCCTAAGGACTCATTATTGATGCCCTTGTGACTCCAAAGAGTGATCTCTCTGAACCACATGATTCTAAAGACCCTTATTTCCCCATTACTGATACACTCGATCCCAATGATCCTTAACTCTATCCCTCAGACTTCAAAGCATTATTTCAATAATCAATGTCTTCCCAGTGATTCCCAGAAAACATCTATATGGTCCCCTGACCTCTAGCTCCACCACTGAGCCCTTGTGACCTCTAATTCTCTTATTATAGCACCCCTGTCTCTGATTCCCTTGTGTCTCTATGTTTCCACTCTCTGACTTCCAACCTGGAAAGGCCTTCTTGGCCCCTCACTGACCCTGTTCTCCTCTAGGTTACCGCTGCTTCAAGGCAGTCCTCTTCCTCACTGGGTTGCTGTTTGGCTCAGTGGTCATCTTCCTGCTGTGCTACCGAGAGCGGGTTCTGGAGACGCAGCTGAGTGCTGGGGCAAGCGCAGGCATCGCACTGGGCATTGGGCTGCTCTGCGGGCTGGTAGCCATGCTGGTGCGCAGCGTGGGCCTCTTCCTGGTGGGACTGCTGCTGGGTCTGCTGCTCGCTGCTGCCGCCCTACTGGGCTCTGCCCCCTATTACCAGCCTGGCTCCGTGTGGGGCCCACTGGGGCTGCTTCTGGGAGGCGGCCTGCTCTTTGCCCTGCTGACGCTGCGCTGGCCCAGACTGCTCACCACCCTTGCCACTGCTGTGACTGGTGCTGCCCTCATCGCCACTGCCGCAGACTATTTTGCTGAACTGCTACTGCTGGGGCGCTACGTGGTGGAGCGACTGCGGGCTGCGCCTGTGCCTCCCCTCTGCTGGCGGAGCTGGGCCCTGCTGGCACTCTGGCCCCTACTTAGCCTGATGGGCGTTCTGGTGCAGTGGAGGGTGACAACCGAGAGGGACTCCCACACAGAAGGTGAGAGGGCACAGGCTAGGGTGGGCATGGGAAGAAGGGATGGACAAAGATGGTAGGGTGATTGGGGGATTAGTGAGAGGGGACGGAAGCTATATACACCAGAATTGGAAAATTGACTTGACCAGGGTCTAGGAGGATAGGGTTTAATAACAATATTCACTAGAAAAGAATGTGTGGGACACCGGCTCTAGGTCAAGCCCGTTCCAGGCACTGGGGTGATATAGCAGAGGTGAAACAGAAGAAGGATAGAGGATGTAGCCCGACATGCGCAGGGCTCCGAGCTTGATTCCCAGGACCACAAACAAACAAATGCTACCAGAGTCGGGGGTCATGCTCTTTTGAAAGCCCATCCAGGGCAGCTGAGAAACATACTAAACATGCAAACAAACATATAAGTTAATTCTAATTGTGCAGAGTGATATGGAGTGATACAAAGTAATACGAAACTTTCACCTTACGGATTCCACTGTAGTTAGAGTGGCCAAGGAAGGCTGATGGTGTCAACCCTCTGCGCCGAATTTTGTTAGGACAGTGAGATGCCCAAGGAGGGCTTAGGGTAGCGGAGGAAATAGTAGGTTAATGTTGGGGGATATAGAACACATTAGAGAAATGGTTCTCAATCTTCCTAATGCTGAGACCTTAATATAGTCCCTTATGTCATGGTGACCCCCAAACATAAACTTATTTTTTGTTGCTACTTCATAACTGTAATTTTGCTACTTTTATGAATCATAATGTAAATCTCTGTGTTTTACAGTGGTCTTAGGCAACTCCTATTAAAGAGTCGTTTCACCAAGTGGATTAGATCCACAGGTTGAGAACCACTGCATTAGAGGGAGGCGAGCAGAGAAAGGAACAGTGAGGAAGCAGCTGTCCAGTTGAAAGATGATGGCAGCTGGCCTGGGAGTCACCCAAGGCCTTAGGGTTGGCACAGCAACAACAGTTGCGGAGTGGGGGGGGGGTTGCACATACGTGCCTTTGCGAGAAAAGAAAAACTGGGAAGTGCCATCTTGGAGGTGAGAAATCAGGAAAGTGGAAGTGTGGGTCACAGGCAAGGGACTGTGGAAGCCTGAAGCTCCTCGAGGGGAAGAAGGGAGAGGGCTCAGGGAAGAGCTATATGAACTTGAGTCTCCTGTGCCCATCCCTCTACAGTGGTCATCAGCAGGCAGCGAAGGCGAGTGCAGCTCATGCGGATCCGGCAACAGGAAGAACGCAAGGAGAAGCGGAGGAAGAAGAGACCCCCTCGGGCTCCTCCCCGAGGTCCTCGGGCTCCTCCCCGGCCTGGTCCCCCAGACCCTGCCTATAGACGCAGGCCAGTGCCCATCAAACGCTTCAATGGAGATGTCCTCTCCCCGGTGAGGTCCCAGAGCCCCTCCAGCTCCTGGTGGGAGGTGGATGTAGACTGACTGTGCAGGACTGAATCTTCTTGGGGGACACTGACCTTAAGGCCTATGCTTGTCCATCCATCAGAACCTCCATACCTGGGCCCTGATGGATCCAACTGGGCAGGTGTCCCAAGTACTGACACTAAGTGGATATGGTATATGGTGCCTTTTAGGGTTGTGGACTTAGTGTGGAGATGCTTTGGGTTTATGCAGGCCAGGGGAGTGTCAGGCCTGGGTGGGACATGGAGAGGTGGTTCTGCAGCAGGACTCACACCGGTGTTTATCTCCCCCACAGAGTTACATCCAGAGCTTCCGGGACCGGCAGACTGGGAGCTCTCTGAGCTCCTTCATGGCCTCACCCACGGACACGGACTATGAGTATGGGTCCCGGGGGCCACTGACAACCTGCTCGGGACCCCCTGTGCGGGTGTAGTCATGTTGCCTGTCTAGACTCTGCAGTCACCAGCTCTACCAGCTTAGAGAGTCCTGCCAGGCCACTACTGAGGCTGCACGGCCTGTGGTCTTTGACTGGCTCTCTCCCCTCCTTGGAGAGGGTTGGCCAGCCACCGGAAGGGAGGCTGTGTCTCAGGCTAGGTAGGCCTGGCCTGAGGGAGAAGCTCCGGTCCAAGCTCCCGAGGGACTCGGGATGTGAGCCCCACTGGGACGTGCTCAGGGTTCTGTGTTGCCCATATATGCGTGTGTGAAGGGGGTAGGCTTTGAGGGGACACTGGGACCCTTGCCTTAGATTTCTGATTGGCAGGGCTTCTTCAGGGCCAGCCCCGCCTCCTGTCCCACTGCTGGGGTCCCATGGGCCACTCTCCTGCATGTCTGTGAGGAAGAGGCCGGCCTGCCTCCCCTATTGCTCTACCTTCCAGCCACTCATCTAAGGGTTCTTGTCATTGTCCATGGAGCTAATGACAGCACCCCTGACCCTGGTCCCCTGGCCTCTGCAAAGCAACCAGCCTGAAGAGCCATGGCAGAGGATAGGGGTGGGGAGTGTTGTTCTCGGTTGGGTTTGGGAGGAGGGTGGAGGGAGAAGGGCTTAAATGCACGGTGCATGTCTGGTGTCTGTCATGCCACCCTAGACACCTCATGCTTCTGTCCCCTCCCACCCTGTTTAACAACTTTTATAAATGTGCCAAACTATGTGCCCTCTGCCAGCAGTCTTCAGTAACTGGTACTCCCATCAATCAAGTTGCAAGAAGCCCTGCAACCTCAGAGCTATGCCACTGACTATAGGGGCTCCAAGCATGCTCTGCCCTCCCATGGCACACAGACAGGCGTGGGCATGAACGGTAGTGTTTGTTTGTTTTTATTGTTTCGCTATCTCTGACTCCTCCCATCCACCATGCCCAGTATAAGGGTACACGCCTCCTTCTGTACCATCCGTCCGAGGGCATTTGCCCAGTCGGGTTCAGTCCGCTAGTCACCTGTAGAGGAACGACTGCATGTAGGACTGGGGAGGGGAGAGTGGGCAAAGCCAGTTTCCTCCCTGCGGCAGCCCTTGGGATACCCACAAGGGGAAGAGCTGGGTCCCACCCTTTCAGAGCCTCTGTCAAGGGTGTCTGTGGGGCCAAGAAGGTGAGAGCCGGTAGGGTGGAACACACAGCAAAATGTGTGAAAGATATGCAAAGATCTGGGGTAGGATGGGCACCTCCTACGTGAAAGAGGTAAAGAATGGAAGGAGCTGTCTCCCAGTTAGCAGAGCAGAAGCCAGCTGGACAAAGGGCAGGAGCGGGTGAAGGACAGGTATCAGCAGATACTGGTGGGTAGTGAGAAAGACAGCAACTGGTAGCAATGGGGTGTTTGGGGGTGACAAGCATGCTCCAGGAACAGAGGGAAGAAGCCCTAGAAAGAAGGGTTCTAGGAAGGTCGGGGAAAGGTCCCTTGAGACTCAGGGCTTCCTCTCCTCTACCGCCTTGGGCGTGATCTCTCCCGCCCCTCCCCCACTCCCCACATGCACCAGCACCTGCGGCCAAGAGCCCTTTCCTGAGTCCTGGAAAACCTCCCATAGGAACCTGCAGCTTCCAGGGGGCACCCCCCTGCCCAGTCAGCCTCCCGTTCCCGGGATTCTGCCCAGAGGGCTTTACTCACCCTCTACCAGCAGCTGTGTGTCAGCACTGTCCTGGCCCGCCTGGCAGCTGTAGATGCCCTGGTCCTCAGGTCGGACGTCACGGATGACCAGGCTGTGGGTGGGACCGTGGCTGCGCATCTCATACTTGTTTCCGGGACACAGTTCGACCCCCTCCCGCAACCAACACACGTAGCCTCCAGGGCGGGACACAGTCACCTCCAAGACCGCCCTGCGGCCAGCCAGAACAGTCTTCTCGCGAGGTGGGCGGCGGCACATCTGGAGAGGCAACGCTGCGGTGGGGGGTGGGGGGAGAGGCTTAATAAGGACACGCATGGCCCCTAGAGGAGAGATGCATCTTCCTCCTGCCTACGACCTCCGCTTCTAGTACAAGCCCGCCGTGCCACAGGTCAGTTTCCCTGCACGACCAGCTCAAAATCTCTTGCTCTCCGTCTCCTCCTGAGAAAATGGGCTGCCCTCTGTGATCTACCCCAAGAGATCTCCTCGAAGAGGAGAGATGAAGAAAGCGGCATTTCTAGAATCTGCGGCCAGTCAGTCCCAGGACGGGAGGTGATGCCCTTCCCTGTCCCCTTAGCCTCAGAAGCTTACCCTCCACCTCCAGCCGAGCCAAGGACCGGGCGGGTCCCGCCTGGAAGCAGACTTCACCGGTGTCCTCGGCTCGCAGCTCGTTCAGCACCAGAATGTGTTTCTTCCCTGGGGAGGGGGGAGGGGAAGGTAGCGAGACCTCAACCGCTTCCCGAGAGGATTCGAGAACGAAGGTGGTACCCGAGCAGGTCCCAGGGAGGTTCCGAAGTGTCGGTGTGTGGAATTGGAGAGAGGAAGTAAAAAAGGAGCTAAGCAGGACTCGAAGCTGGCGGCGGAGGAAAGTCCGGGAGACCCTGGTAGTGGGGCCGAGGGGCGGGGCCTGATCGAGCTAGAGGCGGAGCTAATCCTAATGGGGCGGAGTGTGCCTGAACCCTGGGCAAGATAACAACGGGTCACAGAGGGTAGAAAAGCGGCCAGACCTTCCTGTCGGATGCGGACGCGGTCTCCGGGTCTCAGGGCACGGCCTCCGAGTTCCCAGCGCCCGGGAATCTCGGCCTCCGACACGGTGCACTCGAACGTGGCGCTGTCTCCTTCGCGGGCGCTAACGGACCGGAGCTCACGGAGCACACACACCTCGCGCTCTGGGGGCGGAGCCGGGGGCGTGAGGCAGGGGCGGGGCGGAACCAGGACACACCCGCCACGCCCCCTCCCTAAAAGTGTGTAAACCGTGGGGGAACACCCTTCTGCAGGCCTGGTGGCTCAGAGTAGTGCCCAGCCCCCGAATCCCTGGGTACCCACCGCGCACTGTCAGCCGCGCGGGCCCGGCGCGGGCCGTCCCCACAACGCAGCTGTAGGTTCCAGCGTCCGAGGAATTGCAGCGCCGCAGCAGCAGAAGGCGGCGCGTGCCGAGCGCCTGGAGCCGGAGCCTTGGGCTTAGAGAGAGTGCCTGCCCATCCTATGGACAGCATTTAAAGCCTATCAGACAGAGCCCAGCAAGACTCTGGGAGCCGCCGCCGCGGAAGGTGGCGGTGTTCCCTATGCACGCCAAGCTATCTAAAGGCTCACCAGTGGGGTTCACTGTGTTCCCCTGCTAGAGTTGGATCATCCTACATCTTCCCTTTCTGGTCACTTTTCTGAGAAGGTGCCATCCCTTGGGGACTTTTGAGTCAAGAATTGACACCAACGGCACAGAAAGCCCAGAGCTCTTCATGGACCCACTGAGTGTGGATTCTAAAATTGGTTTCCAACAAAGGCTCTACCCCTTTTTTCTAACATTGAGCAACTAACTCTGTTCATCCCGCAGAACATATTCCTTAGATAACCAACCCGGTGACAACAAAGTGTCCCTTCACAGGGCGTTGTAAGGATTAAAAATGATTAACTGTGCCATCAATCTCAGCCTAGCGCCAGTTTCACTGGTCCGGTGTTAGTTTCTTGCCCGTACTATTGTTATGTGCGCAAGTCTGCACTAGGGCCAGGCTCTGACCTTCTCCCATACAGCATCAGCCAAAGTCTGGGAAAGCTCGCACTCGAAAGTGGCCGTGTCACCTTCAGTCACTTCTAGGTCCTGTGGCCCCCGCACAAAAGTCACTGGGACCTCTGAGAGTGGGTACGGGAGAACAAGGCCAAGGGACAGGGGTGAGTGAGGAGTGAGGGCCCAGTATGCACACACACACACACACATACACACACACACACATACACACACACACATATACACACACATACACACACACATACACACACATACACACACACAACACACACACATACACACACAACACACACACATACACACACATACACACAAACAATACATACACACACACACACATACACACATACACACACATACACATA